>NW_027187698.1:0-67255 GCF_041381155.1 Argopecten irradians | reverse complement strand
GACGCCACAATCAATACCTACCCGCAAGTGCAAATAACTCTGTAATATTCAAATTCGGAATACCTGGTATCCAATACTATTCCTATTTTAATATCTTTTTGTCAATAAAATATATGAAAATTGAAATTTAATGCACAATCGGTATACAGACCTCCCGGTATGGTGCCCAATGCCACCTGGTAGCTATGGATACCACTCTGGGGATCGGTAAACACTCCCGTCCAACAGGAGCTGATCGTGGCCAAGGTCGAGGTAAAGTCGACATCACGGGAACATGTCTTGTTGGAGTTCTCAATGATATATTTACCCCTCCTTACAGACGGAGCAGTGTTGTCTATATGGACCGGATGTGACGTAAATACAGTATAGTGTGACGTAGATGTCCACGATCTGACGTAGACTACATACTTTGTGTCGTGAAGAAGTGATTTTCCTCCGCGCAAGCAATAAGTAACAGATGTTTTCTGACCAACGTCGTACCACAGATTTTCCAACAGTGGGTCAAATATCCCTGTTCCAACAGCCATTCCTTGCTGCCCCATGCTCCATTCCATTCGCTTTATGACATGTTTCTGTGTCCCTGACACAGTCCAAGCAGCGGAAATACAAGCAAACGAAGTCAAAACCTCTTGATCGTTGTATTTACCATCATGTTGAATATTGATATTCATATCAAAGTCATCCGTGTAATTACTTTCCGTACAATCGACATCCACTTCCACCGAGTGACATTTCTGAGATATAACAGCACATGTGCAATCCTTATTGCAATATGCCGCATCACAGGAATGCTTTAAGATTTCCAAATAACCAAATGTGTTTTTATTGTCTGATGCTATAACCGTTACTGTAACCCTGCCGATA
The DNA here is from genome assembly GCF_041381155.1 of Argopecten irradians. Lineage (NCBI taxonomy): Eukaryota > Metazoa > Mollusca > Bivalvia > Pectinida > Pectinidae > Argopecten > Argopecten irradians. The sequence goes on along the minus strand of NW_027187698.1, from coordinate 66,391 downwards.
CTACTAAACAAACCAGCATTATTATCCGCCCATACTGACAATACCATCTGTTGTCCAGAATGCAATCGCCCATTTAGAGTCAACTGAAACTTCTCTGACTCATCGTCAGATTCAGATGAAATGAAAGTAAGGATCCCATCACTTATCTCCGACCCACTGTATGTATTCCCTACGGTAACGTAGTAAGTCCTGATTTCTGACTCGAGGTCTTTGAACCCATACAGTGTCAGGTTCACAAAGGATTTTGTTTCGTTTGGGTTAGGAGACAGGTGCCATGGTATAGGTTCTATGATCCCCCCCTGATGAGGAGGGGTTGGGTCGATAAGTAATCCATTCGATGTAGACGATGTACACAGTCCGGCTTCATTGCACGCTGTCACAACAGCAGTGTAAGTATCACCAGGCCTCAATGGGTGTTTAGGGTCTAAAGTAATTATGTGACTTGTCTCTCCAGATAAATACACATTTTCTATAGGCGTGTGTCCATCAGCATGAGCTCTCATTCTTATAATCTGCTTCACAATAGGACTGTCTTGGTCCTCAAATTTCCAGTTCATCATCACCACGGTGGGATCAATCTGTACTGTTACATTTGTGTTTGTGTTTTCTCTACCTAGAACAGGGAGAGATAATACTACTGGGGGCGTAGTATCGACTATAAAGGTGTCTGAAACACTCCTAGTGGACATGTCTAGTGGGTTGTTAGCTCTAACCTCTACACTGAGTGACACACGTTCTGATAAGGTGACAGGAAGTGTGACTGTGTTGGAGAGAAACACATTGGTAAATGTTAGGATATCACAGTCGCTGTTATTTGTGTGTCTGACGCATACTTCGTAGTTTTGTATTTTAGATTCTACGTCTACGAATCCAAACCATTGCATCTGAATTGAGTCCCTGAAATAGAATAAAACAAACTGCACTCATAAACTTGAAGTGTGGTAGTAGAAACGTAACATTGAAATTTCTATTTTAAGGTGGAAAAGTTTTAATTAAATTTGAATATACCCAAAATGACAACTTACGAATGCGGCCAGAACCTTGAGTGATGGCCATCGATACCAACATGGACGATCCCCGGAAGTGGCGGTGAATTGTCAGTGATAAAGCCGTTTGATGATACAGATGTACAGAGACCAGCTCCGTTACACGCTTGAACTGTACAGTAGTAGGTCATTCCTGGTATAAAGTTAGATATCCATTGACTTTCTGAAAACAGGAAAAATAGTTCATGGCAACATCTTAGTTGATGATATCGCTTTCATATATAACAATGAATAAGATAAAACTAATTTTCAATTCGATTTTTCTGACTTTCATTGAAACTAATTTTCCTGTATGCAACAGCTGGTTAGTGAGATTGATATATTCCATATATTGTGTCTTTATTCCGTGTACAATGTATGGCATGCTTTGTTTCGATTCGCTGTTGATGCAGGACGACGTTACCTGTTATGAAACTGACGAAGAATTTATTTAACTTACTTATAGTGTTAGCTTCTTAAGTATCAAAACCAATAAAGTATCCCCATGAAAGAATGCTATTACGTTTATAACAATGTAAAATGTCTTACTGGCATACTGACTGGGTCAACTACAAACACATTAGTAACATTTGTATAAACATTACATTTGAAGATTTCACCTGTTTTTGTTCCGGTGAAGGACAATGGTTTGACGTCATCCAGGAGAGGGGATGTCCCCAGTCCCGCCGAGTAATACTTGATACCCGAGTGGGGGTCACTAAAACCAGACCAGTGACAGCCAGTGTGTGTTGTGTTTGGTTGAAAGTCGATGTCCGCCTAAAATCAAAATATGTTTTTATTTAAATATTGATAAAAAATTGTAACAAAGTTGAAACTTGATCTAGGTACATTTTTTCTTCAAAAATTGACGCCAGGGTCATTATTCGTCACAGCACTTAACAAAGCCAATTATGACTTTGGAACCTATAACTTTGGGCTAGATTTATATAATGGTCTGAATTTGAAATAACACGGCGTATTTTGGTAGAAATAATTTTTAAAAAAACCCACACATTTGCGTATAACGAGCATTTCTATGGGTTTATACCTTTTTTATCAGTCCATAAAGAAACAAATGACGTCGCAGTATGTAACGACGCTTCTGATTGAACAAGATGATTTATTAGGAACAAAGAGTCCTAAAATGAATTTGAAACTTTGAAATGTTTAATTTGAATAGAGTTGATAAAGTTATGGATATATAATCGAAACATTTAAATGTGTACTGTCACCATAATACGCTTGTCGATTATCTACAGGACATACGCATATCTTCAAGTTAATCTTTAAGTAATTTAAATTTGACATTAATTATCAAAATATTTAACTACTATTGATGGAGTATATAAAAATAACGATGAAAGCTATTTACGTGTTCGCCTAATTGTGTGGTATAACCAGGCCACAGTTTTGAAATTTGATTTGGGTTAAGTCGTAGTCATTACACATATGCACATACATAATATATCTTCAGGCAGTTGATTCAGGAACATCGTTTTAGAAGTCTATTTAGGAAGTTAATTCATATCTAGGATGTTGTTACTCATTCATTGCCTGATATCACTGTGTGATCGTGATCTTTATACCATTCATGCTTCCTGGTATTGAATATATAAGATGCTCAAATATTCTTTACACTACAGACTACAGACACTACAGACATGAGATACTTCACACAAGGACAAATCTGCAGATACCAACACTAGGAAGCATGGAAATAATTTTATGAAGATGTATTTTAGTAGACGGTGAAATATTGTAGTTCCCGTCAGGATTTATAGGGCTATACAGTTCTTTATCCACTATAATAATTATACATATGGAATCAAATAAAAACCATGTAACTAAAAGTCATCGCCTCTAGCATTATTATTCATCAACGAGCAGCTACCAACAGTACACCATCAACAACAACAAAAACATTCATTATAATTGGATTCATGTTTATAGTTGCTTCGATAAACACGCTGAATATATGACCTTTGTTTGATTTCCTGATCAAAGAAGTTAAATACAAACGAGTGTTGACAATGATGCGCACAAAACCTATCAAGATATCTCATAGCTTAAAGATGCTCCACCACCGACAGAGCATAAATGATATTAATTATTTGAACAATAATTTGTGAATAATCGTGTATATAAAGGTATGATTAACACAAAAAATAACAATACATAATTTATTTTGCCTTTGGTGCATGCACAATCAATACTTCTTCATTCAATATAGAATATAGTGCAACAGATTTTTTCGGGATGCAATTAATTATTCTTCATGTTTTTAACTTGAAGTAAAATTAGAAGCTCAAACTTTTCAATGGCGGTAATGGTGTAAAGTAAGTAAGTTTAGTAACTGAAGAAAAATACTTCATCGTCTACTCCTGCTTTTTATAGTGAAAAAATACCATTTGTCAGCGGTGGAGAATCTTTACGGTCACATCAGGAGAAAAGTTTATGTTTTCTGAAATCGTTGATGACATGCGACTTTCCAATAATAGGCCTATATTTACACTTGCTAGGCTTGGTCACTATTCGCTAATACTAGCCGATTTTGTTTACCATAACTGCATGGTAGCATTGAACTTTGAACTTGCGTAAGGAAATGTTCTGTGCAACGTAAAAGGACTACTTTTTTTAAAAGAAACACACGGCTTTGTTTACATTTTGACGCAACATTACGTGTATATTGTTGTTTTTCATATAATTTTGGAAAAATGCAAACAATATATACATGTTTTATATTTATATATGATTCAAACAATTTCTAAATTAACAATTGTATAAAGAAACGGAAAAATATCCCGACCGGGGCGACGTGCTTTCATTTTTGTTAAAAATGATGGGTGTCAAATGTAAACATTACCTCTGTGCCTATGTTCGTCCTACGATCGAGCCTTTGGGGTGGACGGGTGTGAGACCCTCTGATAGAGGTCAGTTATAAACATATCCTCTTGTCTTTGTTCTTTGAGTATTTAATCATGTGTATTATAAAACATTCACCGCTAATAATCCACGTGTTGACAGTTCCGCGTCACCACAAATACATTGTATCCATCGAACACAAGTGAATTTGTTTCATCTATCGATGGCGATATGGATCTAAGCGTAGATTATATAATCACATGGCTCCCAAGGATGTAATACCGTCAAGTCAGACGACATCTCAAACACATTGAGCTACTTGAAAATCGGTGTTTTGCCAACTTCGGCAAACTAAAGTGTGTAAGCGTGCGTCAGCTTCGCCTCGCTGCACAATAACGGTCACCGAGTTCACACATGTGGCCGTGTACAAATTCTTTATGTTATTACGCTATATATTAACTTTTAGCAAAATTGAATATATATTTAAAGTTCTGATCTGATTAAATAAAATTATCTCTGAAATTTACTTTGTTTGTCATGTCTATTTTACACTAAAATATTGAAGTTTTTTGTCGTCGCGGATGAATAATTCTATCTTACGTGAAGCGTCACCATTCGCTGTTCAAATGAGTAAGCTCCTCCCACTTTTGACCGACTTTTATTGAATAATAACGTCACTTTCAAATGACGATTTTATTGCATAAAATATAAATAAAAAGTCGTGTGAGTGTAAATATAGGGATTGGATTTCGTTTTTATGTTAACCATGCTTGTATGGAGCAATTCCTCTAAGAATATATTCAATATGGGGCGCTAACGCGCCCCATAGAATATATTCTTAGAGGAATTGCTCCATACAAGCATGGTTAACATAAAAACGAAATCCAATCCCTATATAGCTGCCTGTATGGAAACAATAAACTAATCTTATATAAATATCACTTACCTCCAGAAGACCATCCCTGACAATCCCACCTAGCCGGAGCGGATCGGTCACTTACCTCTAGAAGACCATCCCTGATAATCCCCACAGCCGGAGCGGATCGGTAACTTACCTCTAGAAGACCATCCCTGACAATCCCCATAGTCGAAGCGGATCGGTCACTTACCTCTAGAAGATCATCCCTGACAATCCCCACAGCCGGAGAGGATCGGTCAGTTACCCCCAGAAGACCATCCCTGACAATCCCCACAGCCGGAGCGAATTGGTCACTTACCTCCAGCAGACCATCCTTGACAATCCCCCTAGCCGGAGCGGATCGGTCCATCACAAACTCATCAGAAGCCGTCGCAGACGATAATCCTGCTCCATTCGTTACCTACAACAAACAGATATCAACTTACTTGATTGATTACTCTTTGAGTATTAGGCAATTTCGTGTAAAAACAAGACAATACGAATATTAGTAAAGTATTAGCCCAGGTTTAAACTATTGATATTTTATACGTATTTAGCACTTCTTAGATGTACTTGAACATACAATAGTGTGTATATATCAGGAGAAACATTTAAGGATTGATTGTCAACTTTGTTACTTGCATTGACTGAAAAAGAAAGTTTAATTCATGCAAATGAAGTGAACTGCAAAGCAGTTCGTGTAATTATTGCACGTGATTAACATTCTTCATCATTGGGAAATGAAGTAATCGGAGTTTACTAGTTTCATTGAGGCGGAGCGAAGTGAAAAAACATATTATGTATTTCTGTTCAAGTACACTTATAACGTGATGTACGTAGTTTAGGCATGCAAAACGTCACTAGTTCAAACAGATATTCTTAGGTACGTTTAATCAACAGAAGCAATAAACAGATTTAAACACAAGTTACTTACAAGCAGGATAACATAATATCTGTGGCCATCATGTAGTGTCTCGAGGTCGGACAAAGAAGTAAATTCTCCAGAACAATCCCGATAGTCGATTACATCAGGCTGATGTTTAGACGATCCTACACCCAGACGAGTTTTAGAAATTCCACTCTCGTTATCTCGAACTCCGGTCCAGTGGACGGTGATCTCCTCAGACACGATGTCTGATTGTTTTAAATAGGTCCCGACCGATATGGTACCGGTAACTGGGGGAGTGTTATCAAACATTACTCCGTTCGACACGGCGGTGGTCTGATGGCCAACGTGGTCAAATGCTTAAATGGAAATGGAAACTCACTACAATAGGTGAGCGTGTTTGAATATTGCGATATGGTTATGATGGTTCGATGATAAATAATAATTGCATCAAAAAATAAACATATATGAATATATGTCAACATTCATCTATGGGAAAATTACAAAAACAAAATAAAATGAGTAAATAATGAAATAAAAATTAGTTTTTGCTATTGAATTCAAAACAACGCGATACTGGTTTTTTACAAACATAAGTTGTGCTTAGCTATCAATACTTAGATTGTAGAACCGACACGCGTCAAGACTACTTACCTGTAACTGTGACGTAGTACGTCACCCCCGGAATAAGTGTCGGGTTATTGACTCTAGCGGAGTGATAGAGACCGACGTCTGTTTCAGGTACAACGTCCTGAGCGTACGGATTACTTCCTAGGAGTACAAACGTCATCATATAATTCAAGATAACAATACATTCCTGTCATGGTATAATTATAAACGCTAACAAGATATACTGATGCTATATACTCATGTAGCTTCTACGGCAAGAATCGAACTGTAAATTACCATAACTGCATGTGTTCAATAATAATAAGGCGGTAGAATGTAAAGGGAAAGATTTATCAAAAATTGAAATTTTATGGCCAATTCCACTGTTTATATCAGATACAATAAAATATGTTTAAGTCAAAGTCATTTTTGTGTTCTCTTTAGAAGAACAAGCGATTATTTTCTAACGAAAGGGACATTTGGTAAATTGTTTGCTAAGTGATTTGTTCCAGTCCTATTACTATTGTTAATGACAAAATGTATGTTTTAAGTAACCAGCATGGTTAAACACAAGAAATTACCGACAATTCCATAATATCGCCAAAATCCTTTGACTTACCGACGGAATATGTAAACCTTGCTATCGATGATGGATATCCCAAAGTTCTGTATCCATCGAAATCCTGGAATCCGTCCCAATGTATTATAAGACTTGACTCCTGAGTGATGAAGCCATTATCGGATGTGAATATGACATCGCCGACAACAGGTGGGGTTATATCAACTACAAACCCGTTCCCACACGTTTGTACAGACGGTATACCATCCTCAACTATTGTGGTGACGGCACATATATAGTAAACAATCTCAACGTCTAGATTGATACCCTGGAAGGCAGATAACCCCCCAACAGTTTCTACAGTAGCTACACAATCAGGGTTTACCTCGCATGGCTGGGTGAAATTGTACTTGTTCCTCAGAAGATACCACGTGATTGCTCTGTCGCCCATTCCAAGAATAACTCCGCCAGGTCTGAAAGACTTACCAGTGAAGTCAATTTCTGATCCGTGAAGCCACGCAAGCTTGTCCCCGATGTTAGAGGCGTAGAACATTTCTTTGTTGTGTCTAATGTCGTCTGCGTCAGAGTCTACCTCGTAGAGTTGGTGTTTATCAAACACGTTAGGGTCCTCCGTTACAATGAGTGGACCACACCTGCTCCCCATGGAACCTTCAGGACAAAAGACCTCGACACAAGTCTGCATCTTCACATGTGGGTACAGGGCAGCTTCTGGCATGTCGATAACTAAAACATGGAAAGAAGTATTCTAAGGAAATTTACCTAAATGTGGCAGCCTTAACTTTTAAATTCAAAGTGGTTACTAGATAGATATAATTATGTCAGAAACGCGACGCTTCTTTTAAATTTTTGTTCGAGACATATGTAGATGATATTTAACTGACATGATTTCATTCTTACTTGACATTTTCACAGTCGTCTGAAATAATTGCTCGGGTTAATAATATGCGATATTAATATGTATGATAAAATAAGGATAAAATAGACCTTTAACATACCTCTACTGTAGTGCTATTGGATTCAATGATGTACAAATTCCAATCAGTTAACTGTATCTTCAAATCTTTGTCCCGGAAAATTCCCCAACGAATAGCGACACTTTTGTCCATTCCCCCGGATACACCATTAGAACACTGCAGGTCTGCTATAGTGAGTTGTATGTCTGAACATTCAGGTCCAGTTCTATTCATCCAAGATGACATAGAGAAGCCTTCGTAAAGATGATCAATTAATGCAAATCCGTTCGTTGTTACCCAATCAAAACATGTATATTCTACGCATTGTCTCAAAGCAAAGAAATAGCGACCTTTAACCAGATTGACAGTACCAAATGAAAAAACTATTTAAGTGTCCGGATACAGTTGTGAAGTCAATTACTAACGGCTCTCCTGTTCCTTCCGCTAGCGAAAGAAACTCCACTTCATAATGGGAAACATAGCTACTAAGTTTCCCTTGGTTCCAGTACAAAGATGCTATGTCACGACTGATTTGACTATCAACATCAGGGACGCAGTTCAGGATATGTAAGCTGAACGACCTGTTCGTATCTGAAGCAACTTTAAATTGTGGCTTCGCGATAAGCGGAAGGAACTGATAATAATTAACCAAATTGATGGTCGTATGAACCGTGACTATGGCCTCGGCACTGTCTATAGTTAAACTGGCATTCGACACCAGCGAATAGGTATGACCGATATGGAGGTTTATTTTACTGGGAGTGTATATATTCACGGTGCCAAATTTTCGTTCGACCGGGGTTCCCATTTTTCCAGTGCAGCCGTTTCCATCAAACACACGTAGAGATGTCATAACATGTCTTGGATTAATAATTGTGAATCCGTCTGATATCGCGTCTGTTGAACCTCCCGAGGTAATAGCACGCACGGTAACAAAATAGCGACGGTAATGTGAAAGGTTTGTTGCATTTTCACAATACAATTTCCTATTCGGAACTTCATGGAAAGGGATTGTATCATCTGTTCCTGGAACCTCTCCTATACCAAGTTCGTGTGTCATATCGCCGACATGTGAAAAACCTTCCCACGTGACACAAAATTCCTCGAGCGAGACAGAAACATCAATGTCCTCTATACCATCTGCGTATCCGCCATCATTACGTAAGACGTCATATACAACACCGTGGCCAGGGGGATTCTGGGAAGGCAAATAGAAATTATCTGTGTTTACTGTACAGTGATACCCTGCATGGTTAAAGACGTGAAGCTGGATGGTAAAGGTGAGCTGCAAGTCTGAATCATACACGTGTAATTCGGGTAGAGGGATGTTTACACATATCTGTCCTTTTACAACACATGTATCAGCATCTGAGTCACCCATTTGCTTGAACAACGAGACGTACTCTCCTTGTCGACCTGGCACAAAATTATCATAATCAGATTTCAAAATATACACAAATTTATTACCAAATCCGCCTTATATATAATGATTTCATCCGTGTAATATTTTTGCATATGCAACTATGGTAATATAGTTCATTTCCATAACTTGTAGTCAGTAAAGAATGACATGACGATAGAATTTGAGGACGCAGTAACAAAATGTATATGTATAAGGCTTAATCACAGGTTAAAATAATTATTGTATGTCGCACATTCAATCCGAATAGTATGAGACCAAATCAAATATCATGCGGGTAGACAGATTAATTAATTTACACTTGACTGTTAAACGTTTACTTACCAACCCGGTATAAAAATGTAGATATTGGTTCCTTTTGTTCCTCGTCAGCGATAGCTCCTCCACTCCAGTAAATATACAAGGAACCGTTTTGTATAAGGACAGGTAGGGAGGGTGGACAGACCGGAGGAGTTTCGTCTACAATAACAGGACCGATAGTCGCTGTAGATGTTAGGGCAGCGCTGTTTGTTATTTTAACAAATATGTATATCTCATCCCCGTCACTAAGACCTACGTGCCTTGATTTGTAATAGTCGGTATGTGACGATATGTGATAGTCAATCAGATCTGGAGACAAACTGCTGTATTCTGTGGAACCAACGCCTATGTAAACGTCACGAATCTGACTTCCCGTATCAATAACGTCCCATTGAAGATCGATGAGGTCAATTGGAAGGTAGATAGTACCATGACCGTCACTGATAAAGCACGGTTTAGTTTGTGATGGCTGGAGACCTTCTACTGGTAACAGAGACAGGAACTCATTTACGGTTGTGTTTCTACACAGTTCATCACAATGGCCATCACTGATCTTGTACTTTGTCAGATTCCTCGTTATGTACCACGCTGTTCCCTCGGAACACACCATACACCCAGTGGATTTCGCACTCTTCAGAGTAACATTGGTGATGAGGGGAGGAGTCTTGTCTAACACGATTCCATCTGAACACACAGGATCTGACGACTCCATAGCGTTATTATACGCCACAACTGTTACAAAGTACTGTCCCTCCGCGGCTAGTGTAACGCGAGCGGACTGAAAAGTCGTAGTAATGATAGATGTTTCATCATGTAAGGTAACATCGCTGTTATTAATACCCCCGAACGCGTCTTTGTCCAGACAGGAGTTACCTACCCCTACTTTGTAGGAGTGAATGCCACTCTCATGGTCAATAAACCCGTCCCAGTGTACCGTAACCGTCTCTTCACTAGTGTAGTCGATATCCTCCCCCACGACCGAACCCTCGCTAACCACACCCACCGCCGGGGGAGAATCGTCAGCTAAAACCTCTTTGTGTTCCACAAAGGAAAGTCTGGCGTCATTCGTCACCGACAAGGTGAAATGGTACACACGGTTGTGGTTTCCGTTATGAGTATTAAGATGCACCAGCGAATTTAGGCTCAATGAGAAGTTGTAATAGGCACATACACCGACGGATGGGCAGTAGCAGTTGGAATATTCTGGACAGATTTCCTGTAAACAGTAAGGTTGACACCATTGGTTAAGTCACAAAGCAAAGGACTATGTATGGTTTGGGCACTTTTGGGCCCTCAAATCCATACATTTTTCAAAACAGTTGTTAATGATTACTTTGTTGTATTTGAAACATTTAGTACATCCTTGATTTAACTATAATGACTGTTCTAATTTTACAGCTGTAGTTGCGATGGTAACCATCCACAATACTGTTTACGCCATAGATATTTGACGTCATAAAACGTCCAATGTTATTACGCAAAATTACCATACATGGCGCCAAGTACATTCAACCAGGCACTGTGTAGCGGTAATACAAATATTGAATTAAAAAATCAAAACACCTCTTAGTCTTGTGTTTGTGAATCTTTTTTATAAAACAATGTATTGATTTGTTTCTACATAGCTATTTCTCTTTACTTACATTCGGTCCTAGACGAGCAATTCCCAAAGAACCATTTCCAATATCGTGTCCTCCGAATGATGTACCAAGTGACCAGTCCACAGAGTATAAGCCACTGTGTATGTCCAGCGCATTAAACTTGAGAATCATCTTCGACAGATCAGAACTGTTGTGAACATTTAACAATTTATATCCGTCCTTCTCAAGTCCAATATCGAATATATCAGGTTCGCTCGAGTCTACGTGAGTGTATACATGTTCAGTATATGTATTGGTCACGATATCTTTAGCCACAATGTCAAGCCGGTAGGTTTCTCCGTCTTGTAATGGCAGAGACAAACAAATCTTCTGTGAGGTAAAGTTCTGAACCGTTTCATTTACAAACAGTACACTGGTATCATTCGAAAGTGAGAAGTAGAATTCAGTTATTCCATCAACGTTCTCTGTTCCGGAAACTGGTAGAATTCCTGATATCTGTTCATATATACCGGTAAAAATGTCCGTGGTGATCTGGTTTTATAGGTCGTAGTAAGACTTTTAACTTGTCATTGTGATACCTGTCCTTCCATGAATAACAAAGATCACCATGGTTGGTTTGCCACTTGTATCCGGTACTTGTGGCTGCTGTCGTAGAGTGTAAGGGATTGCCATCTCTAGCGAGTATCACTGACGAATTATCAAACATCACAAATTGTCTGGCGTGTTTCACGTTATTGGCGACATCTTTCACGTCTAAGACGATTCCGTACATCGCAGGATTAGGCAAGTTATCTGGAATAAGAATTGCTATAGACTGACTGGCATTGACGTGGATATTGACAACAGGAGTTCTACTCCATTTCAAGCTGCCCCGGTCCTGCTTCCTTCACCTCATATACAGTGATCGAATATGTATCAATTCCGGACGCATATTCTAAGTTTCCAGGGACAGGGGTCGGATCCTCCCATCCATTTACGATGACCTGGAAATTCCGACTAGTCAGGATACGGCTTCGTAAGTCCAATGGTTCACTCACGCAGGTGTCATTCTCGAGGCAGTGTACAGGATCGGCATCGTCAAAATGGTAGCACAAGTCCTTTGTAGTCCGTGTTTTTGAGAAAGGGACACGAGATTCGTCATGATCGTCCGAAATTATATTCTTTGAGATCAGATGACCTCCACCGTGTGCGATGAATCGTAAACATAGTCTAAAAAAGATTTTAAAAAATGCTTCCAAAGCATTACACTCATTCGACAACAGAAATGTTTTAAAAATATTGTTCATAATTATAGAGCATATGAATGTGTTTATTAACATTAGAATATTTTCATTTGAATATCATTTAATATTGTCGTATTGGCTGATATTGAATGGTATTCTGCAAATATATTATTGTATAAACGTTGACTTTAATATAACTGAAGGCATGGCCTTAAAGGGCGCAGCCAGATGTTTCAGTAATCATTAATTATGCAATGTTCCATTTATTGAAACAACGGAGCCTATTTTTTTTATTCATATATTCACACTCTATCCTTGTCCAAAAACCACCATTTGCGGAGGAAACTCACATAAGAGGAGGAAGATTTTTTTATTTCCGTAACATATATTCCGTGTTTGGTCCGCTGATTATATTGGAAGGTGCTCTATCACTTGAACTCTTATAAAAAAGCAACAGCACTGACCTTCTCGCGGATGAAGATTACGTTCGTCTGAACTTAAAAACGTTTAAACCGCTTGATTATATAATAAGCATCCCATTCACACTGATGGAATTTTTTATGGCGCGTAAAAAAATGGCGGCCCCAACTGAAGCTGTCAGTGTGTAGGAATGAATTTTGAAGATTGTGTTTTTTTCCTTATATGTTCATATATGTGTTACCTTAGAATTGCTTCGCTCTTCGTGCCCTTCGGCATACTATAATTATTAAGAAAGTTAATTTCGTCATTTGCAGACATATACCGGTATTAAAGAGTTTCCCTGTGAAGATAAGGGAAAATATCAAACGGCAAAAGGAAACTATTTGCTTTTGTTATAACTGTCAGAGTGAATAATCAGGAAAATCGGCGTGTCGTTTTGTCTCTACGTACAGCTAGATATGTCTCAAGTTTGGAATTGTATACCACGTTTAATTCAATAAAATAATAATAAACATAATTCAAAACTAACGGCCCTAATTATGTAACCATCCATAAACAACTCACCGTTGTCCATTTGACAGGTGAACCTGCCGAGCGTTCGTTGTTGATAACCGGTGTCAAATGACATCAGATGTTTAGGATCGTTACTTTGGGGGTCACTATGGTAGATTGGTAGTCTTAACGATGTTTTCACCGCCTGAAAAATGAACGACAAAATTTATTCACCGGAAACGTGAAAAAATATGTCATCAACCTGTGGTTAAATGAAATAATCAAAGTTCATTCAAGCAAATAAAAATAAACACAGTGGTTAATGCTAAATTTGTAGCATGCACACTTATTTAACTACCAGTGTTCGTCCTTGATGACGATGCTGATTTCTACATCAGTTACACCAAAAGCATGGTTTGTGACATAAGCAGGTTTTGGTACATGGGTAACGTTGACTAATAGCTCAAACGACGTGTTTGGTCACTATTCTGTCTACCTGTAGGTTACCATAGAAATCTGCCTTGGTTGGAGCAGTGTGACGATGAGTTTGGCGGAATATGTGACATAAGAGAGTCGTTGTTGGTGTCTATTACCATCATCCGACAGGTCAGTACTTCAGGAACCTTGATGACTAAATTTTATCATAACATATTTTATTAGTGTCGACATTTCTGGAAAATCAGAATACTTGGTATCAATGAGATCTGACGGGCATTGTTTATATATATTAGATAATTGATAGGCAAAAGAAAATAAGACAATTTAATTGTAATTTAATTGTTAATCAGTCATAAAACAATTACTAGAATTAGTGTGTTGCACCCATTGTTTGAAAATATTTGAAAGTTCCTTATACAGCCGCGAACATGAAATAGGCTGATGCGAAGATACGTTGCTGTATTCTCTAAAGGTATACCGATGTAGTGATCAGAATATAAAAATGTAAGCTAAATCAGGGTATGTGATATTTTATAAGAAAAAGTGGTAACGAACTTGAAGTCAAGAGGACACTTTAGACAATTATGTTTCTTTTAATAATTCAATTCAGCGGCGGAAACGTTAAATATTCATATGCTTGACCAGATTGGAGTTCATAACCCGATATTGCCCATCTCGTTTAACATAGATCAAATAGGAAACTGAAAGTAGAATGGAAATATTAAGCTATGGCTAAGGATAACTTACGTTGACATCGTGATTGGTTGTCGTCCACTACTGTTGTAAAGGACGGTGACTCACACTGACAATCCTTAGCGTAGTTACTGTTACCACAGTTACCAGGCCAGCACCAACGGTCCTCCCACGAACACGTCCCTTGGGGGGTAATATAATTGAAAAATCAGTTATGTTATTCTCTCAAAATGTTCTTTCTGATTTCCTTATTCTTTCATACTAACAAATAAACAAGACCAAAGTAAAATTGTAAATAACACATCATTATGGATGTTTTTGTAACACTTTTAAAAGTATTGCTTTTTCGGAAACCAAAAACAATATGAAATATGAATTATAAAACCAGATATTTAAAAAAAAATATTTTATAAGAAATATTGACATATACAAGTACTTGCACACTCCCTGTTTGAGTTGTAGAGCCTGTATAATATCTTCTCACACTGGGAACACGTGATATCCGACAGACTTGTACACACGGTAGTGATGCAGTTACTAATGTTTTTACAGGCTGTAAATTAAATAAACAATAAGTAACGGTGTGCAATGATGAAACGTATTGACGAGAAATGTCTATCGAAAGCACGTATTGAAAAATACACATTCGACAATTTCAAATATCTGAAGGATTTGAAATTGTCAATATAATTTTATTTGGTGGCGCTTAAAGGCCCACTACCATTTAATTTGTAAAATGGTAACGTGATACAAAGAACAGGAAAACAATAGGCATAATGTTATACTGGTTACAAGCAAAGAACAGGATACAAATGGGTATAATGTTATACCGGTTACAAACAAAGAACAGGAAAACAATAGATATAATGTTATACTGGTTACAAACACAGACAGAAAAACAATAGGTATAATGTTATACTGGTTTACAAACACAGAACAGGAAAACAATAGATATAATGTTATACTGGTTACAAACAAAGAACAGGATACCAATAGGTATAATGTTATACTGGTTACAAACACAGAACAGGAAAACAATGGGTATAATGTTATACTGGTTACAAACAAAGACCAGGATACCAATAGGTATTATGTTATACTGGTTACAAACACAGAACAAGAAAACAATAGGTATAATGTTATAGTGGTTACAAACAAAGAACAGGAAAACAATAGGTATAATGTTATAGTGGTTACAAAAAAAAAAGGATACCAATAGGTATAATGTTATACTGGTTACAAAAAAAAGGATACCAATAGGTATAATGTTATACTGGTTACAAAAAAAAAGGATACCAATAGGTATAATGTTATAGTGGTTACAAACAAAGAACAAGATACCAATAGGTATAATGTTATACTGGTTACAAACACAGAACAGGAAAAAAAATAGGTATAATGTTATACTGGTTACAAACAAAGAACAGGATACCAATAGGTATAATGTTATACTGGTAACAAACACAGAACAGGAAAACAATAGGTATAATGTTATACTGGTTACAAACAAAGAACAAGATACCAATAGGTATAATGTTATACTGGTTACAAACACAGAACAGGAAAAAAATAGGTATAATGTTATACTGGTTACAAACAAAGAACAGGAAAACAATAGGTATAATGTTATACTGGAAACAAACAAAGAACAGGAAAACTAGGCCTATAGGTATTGTTATACTGGTACAAAAAAGAATAGGATACCAATAGTGTATAATGTTATACTGGTTACAAACAAAGAATAGGATACCAATAGGTATATGTTATACTGGTTACAAATAAAGAACAGGATTCCAATAGGTATTATGTTATACTGGTTACAAACACAGAACAGGAAAAAAATAGGTATAATGTTATAGTAGTTACAAAGAAAGAAAAGGAAAACAATAGGTATAATGTTATACTGGTTACAAACACAGACAGGAAAACAATAGGTATAATGTTATACTGGTTACAAACACAGAACATGAAAACAATAGGTATAATGTTATACTGGTTACAAACAAAGAAAAGGAAAACAATAGGTATAATGTTTTACTGGTTACAAACACAGAACAGGAAAACAATAGATATAATGTTATACTGGTTACAAACAAAGAAAAGGAAAACAATAGGTATAATGTTATACTGGTTACAAACAAAGAACAGGATACCAATAGGTATAATGTTATACTGGTTACAAACACAGAACAGGAAAACAATAGATATAATGTTATACTGGTTACAAACAAAGAAAAGGAAAACAATAGGTATAATGTTATACTGGTTACAAACAAAGAACATGAAAACAATAGATATAATGTTATACTGGTTACAAACAAAGAAAAGGAAAACAATAGGTATAATGTTATACTGGTTACAAACAAAGAACAGGATACCAATAGGTATAATGTTATACTGGTTACAAACACAGAACAGGAAAACAATAGATATAATGTTATACTGGTTACAAACAAAGAATAGGATACCAATAGGTATAATGTTATACTGGTTACAAACAAAGAACAGGATACCAATAAGTATTATGTTATACTGGTTACAAACACAGAACGGGATACCAATAGGTATAATGTTATACTGGTTACAAACAAAGACCAGGATACCAATAGGTATAATGTTATAGTGGTTACAAACACAGAACAGGAAAACAATAGGTATAATGTTATACTGGTTACAAACAAAGACCAGGATACCAATAGGTATAATGTTATAGTGGTTACAAACACAGAACAGGAAAACAATAGGTATAATGTTATAGTGGTTACAAACAAAGAAAAGGAAAACATTAGATATTATGTTATACTGGTTACAAACACAGAACAGGAAAAAAAATAGGTATAATGTTATACTGGTTACAAACAAAGAACAGGATACCAATAGGTAATAATGTTATACTGGTTACAAACAAAGAACAGGATACCAAATAGGTATAATGTTATACTGGATACAAACACAGAACAGGAAAACAATAGGTATAATGGTATACTGGTTACAAACACAGAACAGGAAACAATAGATATAAATGTTATACTGGTTACAAACAAAGAAAAGGAAAACAATAGGTATAATGTTATACTGGTTACAAACAAGAACAGGATACCAATAGGTATAATGTTATATACTGGTTACAAACACAGAACAGGAAAACAATAGGTATAATGTTATACTGGTTACAAACAAAGAACAGGATACCAATAGGTATAATGTTATACTGGTTACAAAACAAAGAACACGAAAACAATAGGTATAATGTTTATACTGGTTACAAACAAAGACCAGGATACCAATAGGTATTATTTTATACTGGTTACAAACACAGAACAGGAAAAAAATAGGTATAATGTTATAGTGGTTTTTTTTTTTTTTTTGTTTTTTTTTTTTTACTTTTTTTTTTTTTTTTTTTTTTTTTTTTTTTTTCTTTTTTAAATGTCAACTTTTTTTTATTTTTTTTTTTAACAGAAAAGAAAAACAACAATAGGTAACCAATGTTATACTGGTTACAAACACAGAACAGGAAAACAATAGGTAATAATGTTATATACTGGTAACAAACACAGAACATGAAAACAATAGGTATAATGTTATACTGGTTACAAACACAGAACAGGATACCAATGGGATATACTGTTATACTGTTACAAACACAGAACAGGATACCAATAGGTATAATGTTATACTGGAAACAAACAAAGAACAGGAAAACAATAGGTATTATGTTATACTGTTTACAAAAAAGAACAGGATACCAATGGGTATAATGTTATACTGGTTACAAACAAAGAACAGGAAAACAATAGGTATAATGTTATACTGGTTACAAACACAGAACATGAAAACAATAGGTATAATGCTATACTGGTTACAGACAAAGAACAGGATACCAATAGGTATAATATTATACTGGTTACAAACAAAGAACAGGATACCAATAGGTATAAATGCTATACTGGTTACAAACAAAGAACAGGAAAAACAATAGATATAATGTTATACTGGTTACAAACAAAGAACAGCTCTGAATTCATATGATCAATATCAGTTGACCAGCGCCTCATGATGTACAAATTAGTAGTAGGTCTACAACTGTTGTTTGATCATCCTCGATACTCCAGGGGTTCCGACCTCTTACGATCTCTACACGTGTAGAGATAGTAAGTGATCGGAATCCCTGGAGTATCTAGGATGCTGTTTGATCTACGAGATCATGAGTATATGTCCTTAAAATTGTCATTATAGCTAAGCATTATACGTGTAGCTACACTATGCATATGTAAAGGAAAAATGCATTTAGATGTATTTAGTTTGTAAACTAGAAAATAGATTACTGACTTTTACTTCGGATCTTCATTAGAATTCTTCTTGAAATGTTCAAGTCATTTGAGGCATTTGGGACCTGTGCAAAGCTACATCGATGACATAGCTATTACCCATAGGCGTTACTCCAACAATTGTTAGAGGTATAGGTCGACGAGACACTTTTTGAACATTACGTCGTGTAGCGAAATAACGTCCGATAAAAAAAACGGCTGACCAGTCAACTCTCATGTTTATGGGAGTACATAGGCGTCTGCTTCTGGTTAAAAAAACCATAATACTTATCCATCCCTACTATATAGTAGGGTAGGTTATTGTACTTTTTTCAAAACCAGAAGCAGACGCCTGTGCTATTACATGTCAGATATAACGTTAACACTTAAGCTAATTCTCAGATCCCCCTGTGGTTTTGCTGACCGCTACCGCTTGACATAACTTTCCTTTTTCCAATCGATGGTTATTCAATTATGATCATTTTCGTTCAATGTTTGAAAAAAAAGTTATAACATTAATATCACTGAGCCAGAATTTAAAAACAATTGACCATCGTGGGCAAGACTTTTGTAAAGATTTTATCCTTTATTAAAATGCAAGTGATGAAGCGGAGTTAAGGACAAATTGATATAGGAAAAATAAACTTACCCCAAGAGTATGAAGTTATCAATATGTAGTCTTGTTTGTGAATACAACATACTATGTATGAAAAAATATCAGTCATTGGGACAGGAACCGAAAATACAAATAAAATGGAGTTAAACTTTAATTTTCAAAATTACAAATATATGGTGCAAACTTCAAACACCATGTAAATGTACATAAAACAAGTATTCATTGTAATGGACACCATCACATAGTCCCCCCAAACGCATTCCCAATTGCAACAAGTCAAGAATGCAGTTGCACAGTGTATATGAACATCTTGAGGGAATTTTGATGTACTTTTATATAGGAATTCAGGTTCTTCTAAAATGTACATATTAAGGATGTATTCTTCTGAGGTTTCAGTCCCGTTGAAGTCTCGTTTTCGACAAAGATCAAAGAAGATACGAGATTTTCAAATGCAATTTATCAATATCTGTAGCAAGTTGCCAGTTGCAAATTTTGTCAAAAAATTACAGTTCTAACTTTAGCCGATTTTTTTTATACAGGGATTTTAAGAAATGGCCCATTTGGCGGCCATTTTGAAATTGTGTCTTTTTTCGCTTCAAGTAGAGCCCACAGTTTTTACATTTTTTACTGAAAATGTTTTTTACTTAAATCATCACTGCACCAGCATTTTTAGCTGTTATTGAGCTAATTTTTGCTGTAAATCTTTACTTGGTTCGTGATAATTAAAATATTGAGCATTAATGTATGAAATGATTCACTTTTTTCACTTTATTTTTACATTTAATGGTAATTTGAGCACTTATAATTTTTTACTCTAAAATACTAAAAAATAACAAATTTTCAAGTGGGGCAAAAAAGTAAGCACACGGACCCCCCATTTTTCTGCCTGATTCTGAAAGAAACAACCCTTTTCCTATTGATATGCAAAATATTAACAAAAGTTTAATACCAGAACTTTTTCTATAAAGTGTTAGATTTGGCAAAAATGGCTGAAAATGGTGCATTTTGTAGCTCAAAATTAAGGGGTAGGGGTAGCATATCTTGTTATTCTGAGAAAAAATATTAGTCCTTTTGATCAAAACTGGTATATTTTAAAAGAAGACTACTGGAAAATAAATTATATACAAACATAAATACATATCAAACACCTCATTAGGAAATTATGGCTTTAATATCTTGTGTATATGGTCAAAACGGCAAAATTCCCATAAAAATCCAATAATTTTGTCAACTAGGTATCTTTGAGTGACCGTAGCTCAAAAACGAGCACACGGACATATGTTTTTTCTTTCATTTTCTTTCATGGTATGAACTCCTCTTTCCAAAAATCTATATAAGAAAAAAAGTTTTAATACAAGAAAATTTTGACTTCTCAGAGGAGTACATCCTTAACTACATAACTCGGTGATCATGACCCAGGACCTGGCCATGCCTTGTACCTGCGTATAGCGTGCACCCAAACTTTTCACTTGATAAATTATGAAAAAAGTGCGCACTATACGCGCAAAAATGCGGTAATACTAGGCTATTTTCAGAAGAATTGATTTGACAATTATCATGACTGTATGACATCCCTTAAAATTTAAATTAAAACCCCCATTTACCAATTTTCAATAAATTGCTGACGAAAAATTGAAAACAGGAAATTGGCCTAGCGACATTCTTTTAATTTTTTTTATCATATTGATCAGTATCCCTTAATACCCCTATATTCTAATTTTTATTTGAAATCAGTCCAAAATATAAAAACAGGAAGTTAGCCCAGCGGCCATCTTGGAATATCAAAAATATTTACGAAAATGTTTTAATGTTGATCGCCATCCCTTAAAACCCCTGTAGACCAATTTTTTCATTGAGATCGGAGATCGAAACCTGATGAACAGGAAGTGAGCCAGCAGCCATCTTGGAATAGCAAAATCTTTTTGAAAACGTTTGCATGTTGTTCGCCATCCCTAAATAATCCTATAGACCAATATTCATTGAGATCGGGGACCGAAACCTGAAAACAGGAAGTGGGCCAGCGGCCATCTTAGAATACCAAAATCTTTACAAAAATGTTTGCATGTTGTTCGCCATCCCTTAAAACCTCTGTATACCAATTTTCTTTGAGATCGGAGACCCAAACCCTGAAAACAGGGAAGTGGGCCAGCAGCCATCTTGGAATACCAAAAATCTTCACGAAAATGTTTTCATGATGTTCGCTATCCCTTAAAACTCCCATAGACCAATTTTCATTGATATCGGAAACCGAAACCTGAAAACAGGAAGTGTGGGCCAGCGGCCATCTTAGAATACCAAAATCTTTTTACAAAAATGTTTGCATGTTGTTCGCCATTCCTTAAAACCTCTGTATACCAATTTGCTTTGAGATCGGAGACCCAAACCCTGAAAACAGGAAATGGGCTCTGGCGGCCATCTTGGAATACCAAAAATCTTCACGAAAATGTTTTCATGATGTTCGCCATCCCTTAAAACCCCCATAGACCAATTTTCATTGAAATCGGAGACCGAAACCTGAAAACAGGAAATGGGCTCTGGCGGCCATCTTGGAATATCAAAAATATTTACGAAAATGTTTTAATGTTGATCGCCATCCCTTAAAAACCTCTGTAGACCAATTTTTATTGAGATCGGAGATCGAAACCTGATGAACAGGAAGTGAGCCAGCGGCCATCTTGGAATAGCAAATCTTTTTGAAAACGTTTGCATGTTGTTCGCAAATCCCTAAATAATCCTATAGACCAATTTTCATTGAGATCGGGGACCGAAACCTGAAAACAGGAAGTGGGCCAGCGGCCATCTTGGAATACCAAAATCTTTACAAAAATGTTTGGATGTTGTTCGCCATCCCTTAAAACCTCTGTATACCAATTTTCTTTGAGATCGGAGACCGAAACCTGAAAACAGGAAATGGGCCAGCAGCCATCTTGGAATACCAAAAAATCTTCACGAAAATGTTTTCATGATGTTCGCCATCCCTTAAAACCCCCATAGACCAATTTTCATTGAGATCGGAGACCGAAACCTGAAAACAGGAAATGGGCTCTGGCGGCCATCTTGGACTTCCGGTTGGGAAAAAACTTTTATGCACAATCCCACACCCTAATGAGTATGTATGTGAAGTTTCGTGATAATCGGCCCAGTAGTTTCTGAGAAAAGCTGCGGAAACCCGCGCGGCGGAAGAAAGTGGAAGAAATAAGAATAAAAATAATTACTTACATAATATATAATAATAATAATAAAAATACTGTTAGAGGTATCTTCATGATTCCAACTGTTCCGAAATCAGAATGATTTTTTTTAGTGTTCCAGCAAAATTAATGTATTTTATTTTTCTTACTTTTTGAGAAAATCAACTTTTTATGTCCCTGTTCCCCCGATGCAAAAATTCACTTGGAAGGTCTTTATCACTACGGTGTTGATTCCGGTTGAAAACAAGCGTTCTGACGCCCTTCGCGAATTCAAACTCAACAAAAGTAGCGGAACAATATCAATAAACCAGATATTTTCAGCACTAATATCGAGATTTATCAGGCATAGAACTCGATACCATGTAATAAGAATTTCCTGTAACAGTTGCGATATGAAAATATTGCGATGTGAGTAAATAAATGATTAATTTCTTTATTCTGATTACCATTTCTAAATTTGACGATTTGATCCCGAACATTCCAATGACGTCACTTTTTAGTCCTCTATGAGCCCGGGTGATTCGACCTTGCAAGCTGACGTTTTGAAGGATTGAATAAGCATTCATTTGTGGTATTATGGTGGCAATTTGCACTCATATACAGCTTAACATAGTTTAAAATAATAGTGTTACTTTATCTTGAAACATTTCATTATTTAAACGTCACTTTGACAAAAAGAAACAGTAGGCCTACGTAGGCTACAATGTAAATCTTACAGCGTTTGTGGATACAATGCTTCGTTTAGTAGATGAAATTCATGAAATATTGCACAAAAACATCATTAACATGCTTCTGAAACATATAATTAATGATTTGAATTGAATATGTTTGACATTGTGTGTAAAAAATCTATTTTGGTCTTTCGCCGTCGAAAACCGATGAAACCGCGGTACCACTGGGTTGCGAGCAGCTATCGTGATTTTTTCGTGTTTTTTTTTCTTATTCATTAAAAAAGCGATCTTTGAAGACTTAAGACTATCTCTAGTCCAAAAGGTTTCGGCAATAGCATTCATTTTTTTTTATATTTGAGTTGAATGCATCAAATCGGATCTGTTCCCGACATCGACTGTGCATTGTATAACGTTAGGCCTACCTGTACCTGCAGTTATCGTGATTTTTCATGCAACTTAGTAGAATTTTACGATGCATACGCAGTAGAAAGATATAATCTAAAAAAACATTGTATTGTACAATTTCTCTTTGCAAGTAACTTTGATATTCCATGGTATAAAATAAAAACTGTTGTTTTCTCCGTATCAAACGTAACACGCGCCCCGTGTACATTAAAACAAATCATTTATTTCATCTAGGCAAATAATAATTTGAAAATTCCATAAACCGCCTACAAGGAGACGTCCTAGGCCTATCGCTACCCACAATACACTCGATCGTGGTCTTATACATAGAGAGCGCAGCGAACGGGCCGAAGGCCCGTTCGCGAAGCGAACTCTTGTGATAGAGGTGTCTCCGTAACGTTATTCTATGTAAATCATCCAATATATGTAGAGTTGGAAAACTTTCTCAAAAACCGGAAACAGGAAGTCAACACAAGATCCAGCATCGCGCAAGACAGTATCTAAAGTCACACTCTCGCGTGATTACAAAATCACACTCTCGCGTGATTACAAACAAGTAACGCTTGGAAAAATACAAAATGAAAACATTAGTGAAAGATAAACCTTCCAATTTATTCTTACCTGAATCTAACAGTTACATTTTGTCCTGAATGAAGGTCAAGGTCATTTATTTTGAACAAACTTGGTAGCCCTTCATCCCAGCATCCTACAGGCCCTATATCAGTACCCTGGGCCTTCTGGTACTTGAGAAGAAGTTGTTTAAGAATTTAGCCTTTTTGACCCCTTTGACCTTGAATGAAGGTCAAGGTCATTCATTTGAACAATGTTGGTAGCCCTTCATCCCAGCATGTCACAGGCCCAATATCAGTACCCTGAGCCTTCTGGTTCTTGAGAAGAAGTCGTTTAAAGATGTTAGCCTTTTTGACCCCTTTGACCTTGAATGAAGGTCAAGGTCATTTATTTGAACAAACTTGGTAGCCCTTCATCCCAGCATCCTACAGGCCCTATATCAGTACCCTGGGCCTTCTGGTACTTGAGAAGAAGTTGTTTTAAGAATTTAGCCTTTTTGACCCTTTGACCTTGAATGAAGGTCAAGGTCATTCATTTGAACAATGTTTGGTAGCCCTTCATCCCAGCATGTCACAGGCCCAATATCAGTACCTTGAGCCTTCTGGTTCTTGAGGAGAAGTCGTTTAAAGATGTTAGCCTTTTTGACCCCTTTGACCTTGAATGAAGGTCAAGGTCATTTATTTGAACAAACTTGGTAGCCCTTCATCCCAGCATCCTACAGGCCCAATATCAGGTCTCTAGACCTCTTAGTTATTCACAAGAAGTTGTTTAAAGGATTTTAGCCTATTTGACTCATTTGACCTTGAATGAAGGTCAATGTCATTCATTTGAACAAACTTGCTAGCCCTTCATCCCAGCATGTCACAGGCCCAATACCAGTACAATAGGCCTTCTGGTTCTTGAGAAGAAGTTGTTTAAAGAATTAAGCCTTTTTGATCCCTTTGACCTTAAATGAAGATCAAGGTCATTCATTTGAACAAACTTGGTAGCCCTTCATCCCAGCATCCTACAGGCCCAATATCAGTACCCTAGGTCTTCTGGTTCTTAAGAAGTTGTTTAAAGGATTTTAGCCTATTTGACCCCTGTGACCTTGAAGGAAAGTCAAGGTCATTTATTTGAACAAACTTGGTAGCCCTTCATCCCAGCATGTCACAGGCCCAATATCAGTACCCTGGGCCTTCTGGTTCTTGAGAAGAAGTCGTTTAAAGATTTTAGCCTTTTTGAACCTTTGACCTTGAATGAAAGTCAAGGTCATTCATTTGAACAAACTTGGTAGCCCTTCATCCCAGCATGCCACAGGCCTAATATCAGGTCTCTAGGCCTCTTAGTTATTCACAAGAAGTTGTTTAAAGGATTTTAGCCTATTTGACCCCTATGACCTTGAATGAAGGTCAAGGTCATTTATTTGAACAAACTTGGTAGCCATTCATCCCAGCATCCTACAGGCCCAATATCAGTATCCTGGGCCTTCTGGTTTTTGAGAAAAAGTCGTTTAAAGGATTTTAGCCTATTTGACCCCTGTGACCATGAATGAAGGTCAAGGTCATTTAACTTGGAAGTCCTTCAACCCAGCATGTCACAGGCCCAATATCAGTACCCTGGGCCTTCTGGTTTTTGAGAAGAAGTCGTTTAAAGATTTTAGCCTTTTTGAACCCTTTGACCTTGAATAAAGGTCAAGGTCATTCATTTGAAGAAACTTGGGAGCCCTTCATCCCAGCATCCTACAAGCCTATATCAGGTCTCTAGGGCTCTTAGTTATTCACATGAAGTTGTTTTAAAGGATTTTAGCCTATTGACCCCTGTGACCTTGAATGAAGGTCAAGGTCATTCATTTGAGCAAACTTGTTAGCCCTTCATCCCAGCATCCTACAGGCCCAATATCAGTACCCTGGGCCTTCTGGTATCTTGAGAAGAAGTCGTTTGAAAGATTTTAGCCTTTTTGAACCCTTTGACCTTGAATGAAGATCAAGGTCATTTATTTGAACAAACTTGGTTGCCCTTCATCCCAGCATCCTACAGGCCCAATATCAGTACCCTAGGTCTTCTGGTTCTTAAGTAGTTGTTTAAAGGATTTTAGCCTATTTGACTCCTGTGACCTTGAAGGAAAGTCAAGGTCATTTATTTGAACAAACTTGGTAGCCCTTCATCCCAGCATGTCACAGGCCCAATATCAGTACCCTGGGCCTTCTGGTTCTTGAGAAGAAGTCGTTTAAAGATTTTAGCCTTTTTGAACCCTTTGACCTTGAATGAGAGTCAAGGTCATTCATTTGAACAAACTTGGTAGCCCTTCATCCCAGCATGCCACAGGCCTAATATCAGGTCTCTAGGCCTCTTAATTATTCACATGAAGTTGTTTAAAGGATTTTAGCCTATTTGACCCCTGTGACCTTGAATGAAGGTCAAGGTCATTCATTTGAGCAAACTTGGTAGCCCTTCATCCCAGCATCTTACAGGCCCAATATCAGTACCCTGGGCCTTCTGGTTCTTGAGAAGAAGTCGTTTAAAGATTTTAGCCTTTTTGAACCCTTTGACCTTGAATCAAGGTCAAGGTCATTCATTTGAACAAACTTGCTAGCCCTTCATCCCAGCATGCCACAGGCCTAACATCAGGTCTCTAGGCCTCTTAGTTATTCACAAGAAGTTGTTTAAAGGATTTTAGCCTATTTGACCCTTGTGACCTTGAATGAAAAATCAAGGTCATTCATTTGAACAAACTTGGTAGCCCTTCATCCCAGCATCATACAGGCCCAAAATCAGTACCCTGGGCCTTCTGGTTTTTGAGAAGAAGTCGTTTAAAGATTTTAGCCTATTTGACCCCTGTGACCTTGAATGAAGGTCAAGGTCATTATTTGAACAAACTTGGTAGCCCTTCATCCCAGCAACCTACAGGCCAAATATGATTACCCTGGGCCTTCCGGTTATTGAGAAGAACTCGTTTGAATGAAAGTTTACGGACAGCGGACGGCGGACGGCGCACGACGACGGACGGTGCATGATGACAATAGGTCATCCTGACTTTTTGGGTCAGATGACCTAAAAAAGGTGGATTTTGTAATAGGATGAAACGTATGTATAATACATGTTTTGAAACGTCCGTTTTACATACGTTTACGTTTTACGTTTGTTCACCATGCGTATTACGCATGTTTAACACACGTATTACATACGTTTCGTACGCACGTTTTAAATGCGTGGTTCCTCAACATGTCCGTTTTTTACATGCGTTTTTTTAACGGTCAGCGTAAAAACGTGTCACTACCCTTTTTACTGTGTATATGGTTATGAAGGTCAATTCTTTATTCAAATAGAAGAATGCAATACAAAACCTTCTTTTCACAAACATGGCAAGCATAACCTCGCCAACCGGGTTCATCATTCCCATTGCCATGGCAGTAAAGAATTGACCACAATCTTTCATTATTGTTATCATTACTGGGCCTGGACAGGGGGTCCCAATACGTAAACGTTAATTACTGAATCATCTGAAATCACATCTCCAATCATTTTCCTCTCTTTAGATCATTTGCTCCAATCCAGGCCTGTCTGAGATATATATAAAAACATTTTCTAAATAAGTGTTACATGCAATTAATACGTTTATATCATATAATATATATATCAACACGCATAAGAAACGTAAATCTGAACGGATGGCCAAACAACAGCTGAATTCCTTACGGTTTGCAGTTATAGCGAAGAAAAGCTACGTGAATCATTGGACTTCTCAATACACATACATGTATATATCAAATGATGTTTCCATACCACTGCCCCAGTCAACATTTACCGATGTTATAATTATATGAAAGAAAGAACAGAACCATTTAAATGTCGATAGCTTGAATTATAGTTATTATGTTATAATTCCAACGTTTGGCGCAGTATAATTTAACAATACAGATGTAATCTGCATTTGTTACAGCATAAGATATAAAACAATCTCTCTGGTGACCGATATTCAAGTACTTGGTTGAAATGACATCTAAAGTATTGCATAGAAACATTGGCATACATACGCGACATAAAGTGTCATAATGGCCCGTTACGGTGTCGTTATTAGTTAACATAACTGAAATATAATCTGGGAATCTGAGGAAACCGGACTATTTTCAAACTGCAGAATGTATTGAAATAGTGAGGCCACGAAATGATTATTATTGATCTTACCTAACGAATTTGCAAAGTTTTTCAGCCAACTGTTTTCTCTTTGTGATTCTATTTTTACCAGATTTGCCTCGTCTCTCTGGCACTCCGCCTGCAATTAAACATTATGCATTCTAAACAAATTTATACATTTTATAGTGCCAAACATTTTCAAAGTTCCATGGTTTCCGCTTCAAGAAGATGCTTGATATATAACGTCATTGTACCCGAATTGATACCAATACACGTAGATTTCTCTTATATGACATTTGTTGCTTGGTGTGCTTCACTTTTTTCGGTTTTGTTTTCAAAGAGAACATACAAACTTTATTTTGATGTTTTGTTCTTGTTATTACATTGCTTATTTTTACTGTTAGAATGATTAATATCATGTGTCGAAATTTCTAGTTTTGTCACATGATGTGTACCCCAAATTGATACCCAACAAGAAAAAATGTATAAAATTAAGGAAAATCAATACACATAGATTTTTGTGATTTTATTTTATAAACGAGGTGTAGTTGTGTTTATTATACTGAGTTATACTGAATACAGTTATACATTTAACTGTAGAAATTGTGCAAGTGTTTTCACAACAGTACCTGTGGCATTCACCTAAGGCTATATAGTTCTAACCAACATGCTGTATATGTCAAAAGACCACTATCAATTATTTCTAATGATTGTAAAAAACTTCGATGTAAAAAAAACTACAAACATGATTATATTAGACTTCCGGTTTCCCGTTTGAGGCAAAATGGCGTGCCTTCACATGGGCTGAGAAACTTAAACCCGGGAGATGCCCCATGGACACGGAAAGGGGTCAAAGGGTAATTCTAAGGGAAGACCGAATCATCAGATCGCAAAATACTTTCTAAGAAGCGAAGACACTACTCCCGAGAGCACTCCTGGAGAGGATAGTACTCTGACAGAAAACAAAATGGCGGACTCCAGGCAAAACACGTGTGCGAGAGGCAACAGTAGCCGAGAAAAGGAGAAAGGCACAAATGTACACAACACTGAGGTAACAAACAAAGATTTGAAAGAACTCATTGTCTCATCTACAAATAAACTCACCAGTAGAATTGATTGTGTTTTTGAAAAAGTCGCTACAATCGAAGGAAAGGTGAAAGAACTTGAGTCGGGTCTGAGTTTCGTAAATCAAGAAATCGAATCACTCTAAACAGTAAGCGTGAAGAAAACACATATCAGTGAGCTCGAAGAGCGTATATCTCTTCTTGAAAACGAACTAATCTACCAGGAATTCCGTAGCAGGAAATATAATTTGTTAATCTACGGTGTCAATGAGCCAAGTAATGAAGTGGTTGAAGATACCCTGTGTGATTTCATGAAATCGTCTCTTAAACTTGACGCTGATCTAGTTAAATCTATTTTACTGTCGGTCGCTAACGCGCATAGAATTCCAAAAACTCATCCATGATGATACTAACGAGGCTGACAAATCACGACCCAATGCATTAATTGTCAAATTCACTCGGATAAAAATCAGGAACTTGGTTTTGGCTGCTGCGAAAAATATCGATAGATCCTCCAGAATGTCAGTACGCACTGATCTACCCGCCACCTTGAAGAAGGAGCGCTCTGAGCTTGCCAAAGTCGCATACAAGATGAGAAAGGATGATGGTCTCCAAACAGCGATAAGGGAATCTCCAAAGGGTGTTCGACTTGAATTTCGAAAGGACAAAAACTCTAGATGGGAAGTGTTCAAATCTCGCTAGACATTCGCCAAATACAATTTTTACTTCAATTTCTATGATACAAATATCAGACTTTTTCACACATTGAATTTGATTTATATTAATTATGTATCAAGCATTCTGCTTGAGGGAGCAAATACCTTAGTTTTTAGCTTTTGGTCGAAAAAGTTGGTGTATCGTTTATAAAGATGCAATATCTCTTTATAAGTTAATGGATGCGTTTGTGAATCTTAAATCTTTATTGCAGATAGCAATTTAGAAATATAAGTTTTTCTAGTCATGTTTATTTTAATTTGTTTAAATTGCATACCAGGCAACATGTCTGCATTCCGCCCAGGTTACGTACATTCTCAGTAGTCTCCCCTGACTATTGGTGTACAATGTATTGTTTAGACAGACTTGTACTCTTGCTATGTCGATCAATATTTTTTGTTTTGAAATCATGTTGATATGATACTAATATACCATAATTTCAGGTCAAGTTACCTTTGCCACTTGGAGTTTAATATATAGTGTCTGATATTTCCCTTAGAAGATAATCACCTACTTTGAAATGACCATATATATTTACCCCTATAAATATTAATGCTTACCTGTATTTTAACGGGCTTTTTCCAGGGTTTCTTTCATGATCTGTCCATGAACGGAACAGGACTATCAATTTATATGTTTGTTTGTTTATTAGTGTGTGAGATGTGTGAAAATTGCTGCTGCTTCCTACTAAAAATGTTGCATATAATATTGCTTTCATTATGGCTGAAAACTTAAAGATTTTAAGCCTAAACTGTAGAGGTCTCAGAGATTCTAACAAACGTAAAGGACGTTTTTAATTACCTCAGGCAAAAGAAATGCTCTATTTACTGTTTGCAGGACACTCATTTTGTTAACAATGATATTAACGTGATTAGAGCACAATGGGGTTATGACTGTGTTTTTAGTAATGGGAATCGCGACTCTAGAGGTGTATGTATACTTTTTAACAATAATTTTGATTTCAAACTGTTATCAGTATGTATAGATGATGATGGTAATTATATTATTGTTAACTTAGAGATTCCAAGCAAGTTTAAAATTACCATAGTAAATATTTACGGTCCAAACAGGGACAACCCTGACTTTTATAAAAATTTAAAAAGAAAAATTAGTGAAAAAGAAGAGGAGTTCACTATCTTATGTGGTGATTTTAACATGGTTCAAGATTTCGAACTTGATTGTCTAAACTATGTTTTCTAGAAATAATGTAAAAGCCAGTGAAGAACTTCGGAATATTGTGAATGAGCTGGGTCTTGTAGACCCTTGGCGAGTTAAAAATCCTAACAAAAGAACATATACTTGGTTCAAAAGAAACCCTACCAAAAAACTAGACTAGATTTTTTCCTTATTTCAAATGAAATGATGTCCATATTAAACAAAGTGGAAATCTCACCTGGGTACAAGACTATTCATTCAATGATATCATTAGAGATTGCCTTATCAGATTTTAAGCAGGGTAGAGGCTTTTGGAAGTTCAATAACTCACTACTTAAAGATAAATCATATGTTGAAAAGGTTAAAGATGCTATTATTACAACTATGAAGGAATATGCTGTCCCTGTTTATAATCTTGATACTACCTATACCATTGATTTTGATATGTTTCAACCAATAATTGATGACCAGTTATTTTTGGAAATGATACTTTTAAAAATACGATCTGTGACAATATCCTACTGTGCAGATAGAAAAAGAAGGAAAAAAGACAGGTATGTCGAACTTGAAAATCTTATAAAAGCTGCAAGTGAGGTAGCTATGGATTGCTCCGAGTCCAATAATGTATTTGAAGAAGTTCTGTCTGATTTGAAGTCCGAGTTAGAGGAACTTAGAAGTGAATACATGAATGGTTTAATAACTCGATCTAGGGCCCAATGGGTAGAGTTAGGCGAAAAACCAACAAAGTATTTTTGTAACTTAGAAAAAAGAAATTATATATTAACAAGAATGTTACTAAGATTGTTAAAGCGGACGGTTCGCTCATTGATGATCAAAAAGAGATATTAAATGAAATAAAGGTCTTTTATCAGAATCTTTATCAGAATAAAGATGATGTTATTGAAGATGTTGATCTAGGTGAATTACTAAAATCTTACGATGTCCCTAAACTAAGTAATAATTGTAAAAATATATTGGATCAGGAAATTACACTTGATGAGATTGCAAAATCTGTTAAAAGTCTAAAAAATGGAAAAAGTCCAGGTCCTGACGGCTACACTGTTGAATTCTTCAAATTTTTCTGGCCAGACCTTCGCTTTTTTTATAACAAAATCCTTGTTATTAGGAATACAAAGAGGTGAATTGTCTCACACTCAGAAACAAGGTGTCATATCCATTCTTCCTAAAGGTGACAGACCTAGAGAATTTATCATCAAAAACTGGAGACCAATTTCACTTTTGAATGTCTGTTATAAAATATTATCTAATGTGCTTGCAAAACGTATTAAATCTGTTCTTGACAACATAATTCACGAAAATCAAAAGGGTTTTTTAAAAGGCCGTTTTATCGGCGAAAATATCAGACAGCTGTATGACTTGTTGCAATTTGCAGAGGAGAAAAATACTCCTGGTCTTCTTCTGCTGGTTGACTTTGAAAAGGCCTTCGATTCTATATCTTGGAGCTTCCTTGACAAGGTCCTTACTTTTTTTTAATTTTGGTGATTTTATCAAAAAAGCAATATTTACACTAACAAACAATGCCTCTCTGACTGTTACTCAACATGGCTTTTTTTCTGAATTTTTCCATATCGGCCGAGGCTGCAGACAGGGAGATCCAATATCGCCCTATCTTTTCATAATCTGTGTTGAAATTTTGGGGATACTGATTAGAAATAATAATGAGATAAAGGGCTTTTCAATCGGGTCGAAGGAATTAAAATTATCACAATATGCAGATGATACAAGTCTTACCCTTGATGGTTCAGAAAAGAGTTTAAAGAAGACGCTTGATCTTCTTGATCAATATGCCAAGTACTCTGGACTAAATATCGAAAAAAACTAAATGTATATGGTTTGGTAGTAAGAGGCATAGTGTTGAGAGGTTGTGCATTGAGAGGTCACTTAATTGGACTGATAAACCTTTTACTTTCCTGGGAGTTAAATTCAGTCTCAACATAAGTGATATTACTAAAATTAACTTTGAGAGTAAAATGAAAGAAATCAAAGCAATTATTCATTGTTGGTCAAGAAGACATCTTAGTACTATTGGTAGAATTACTGTTGTCAAAACAATTATACTATCAAAGCTAACTCATTTATTTATCAGCCTTCCTAAACCAAACAAGGAAATTGTAAAGTCCTTAGAACAGCTTTTGTACAATTTTATATGGAATGGTAAAAGAGACAGAGTCTCTAGAAACCAAATTGTTCAAAACTATAGTGAAGGTGGTCTTAAGATGATACATGTTGATATATGTATCAAGTCTATGAAAATAGCTTGGATAAAGAGATTGATAACCAACAATAACACTTGCAATATTATTTTTGAAACAATTCTGGATAAAAGTAAAACATCACTATTCATATTTGGTTCTGATTTTCTAAAAATTAAATCAAATAATATAAGTAATTTGTTTTGGAAAGAAGTATTAGCTGACCTTCTTTCATTCTATAATCTAAATAGAGAAGAAAATCCTTTTTATGAGCCCTTGTGGTTCAATCCAAATATAAAAATTCAGAACAAGTCAGTTTTTTTCGATCAATGGTCAAAAAATGGAATAAATTTTGTTTATGACATGTGTAATGAGCAAGGAGAGTTGATACAAAATTACGAGGAAATTTTGTGATAAATTCTCTTTTCAACCAATGATCACCAATTTCTATGGTGTAAGAAATGCTATTTTGTCAAAATGGTTTTTTCTTAAGAATCATAGAACTGATATAACTCTTCCACACTGTCCCCCTCATATGCATAAGGTTTTAACAAATAAAACACGTGGTATTTCAGTGTATGACATTTTTATTAAAAAATTAGCTGTTAAAAAGAATTATCAAGAAAAATGGTCATATGATCTTGATCTTCAGGCGGATCATTCCTGGTGGAAGAAGGCATGCTCCATTTTACTTAAATCTTCCTCTGATTCTAAACTTAAACTCTCCTCTTTATCGCCCCTGAACCAAGGTGACGGGTTTTTTCTCTACACTCAAATGTATCGGGTATTTTATTGAAAAATACTACGAAAAGTGCTACTTTTCTTGATATAGGCAGACTACAAGCTGTAGTTCATTTTTCAGAAAGTAGATTTCTGAAAAATAAGTGGTGTGAACAATTCCAGTTTTAAAGAAATTGGAAAATATCGCTGGAATTTTCTCAGACAATGGACAATATGGCGGGAAGTGAGTTAAACGAAAGAACTTTTGCCAATGTTGTTGTTTCTGAACCAGAAACCATTATACCGGAAGGATATGGGTCAGCAAAGCCAATTTTCATCATGGAAAGAGAAATCTTTGGATTGACGCAACCCCAACGCAAGGACTGGCTAACGCACCAGGAACTTTACAAATCTATCGGAGAGAAGATTGAGGCAAACCACATATGTGGCCTACAACGAACAGGGAAAATGTGGAGGGTGTACGTGGACAATATCATGGATCGGACAAAGCTGCTGACTACAGGTATTGTAATTCGTAAAAAGCTAGTCCAATTGCTTGCCACCAACCCCAGACGCCCTGATAACAATCCAGAGAACACAAGCAGAATTCGTGTCTCAAATGTACCCCTTTCAGCCGATGATGGGCAAATCAAGAGAGCTCTTACCATGTACAAGTGTGTAATAAAATCGATGTACAGAGAAAAACTGAGAGTCGATAACAAACTTACGAATTGTGACACAGGGGATAGAATTGTAATAACAGACAAACTTAACACCCCCCTCCCAAGAAATATGAAAATCGGCAGATACAACGCAACGGTTTTCCATGCTGAACAGCCGAAATCAGATACACGCCAAACGATATCTGATCCTAATAATTTGAACTGTAAGAAGTGTTTACAAACTGGCCATGTGACGAGAGACTGTACCAATTCATGGGTTTGTCGGGAATGCAATATGCCAGGGCATCGAATGATAGACTGTCCTTCCCTTCTTCAGACCACAAATTCAAACGCATTCTCTGGAAACTATGAAGAAGTAAAACCGTCTCCCCCGGGGGAAAGCGGATCGCGACAAGAGCATACAGAAACTGATCGTGAAGGATCAGTAACTGATCATGATCATGATGAGGACTCAAGTACATGTACGTGTACAGATGGTAACAGAGACAGTGACTCATCCGATGATGATGCGATAAAGACGGATGTGACTCCCTCGCGCGCGGATCGCGCGCGAGTTCCAAAAAGAAGCGTACAAAGAGAAAAGCAAAACGGTCCAAAGGGAAAGTCAATCGCTTTTCTCTTGAAGAATTTATGATCTTGAGTAAAGACACTCCAAAAAACTCCAATACCAATAAGAAACAAGAGGGTAGAACACCACCCACTCCACTGGATGGTTCCCCTAAGAAAAAAACAAAATTGCAGGTGCATGTGCAGGTACACAGGGACAATGAAAATGGTACAAAGCACTCACCCAAGTAATTGTTTTCAAACAATGTCAGTGTCTAAATCAATTAGTGAAAAAAGTTCAATAACAAATAAAACTTGTATTAAACAAGAATTTATTGTTAAACGAACAACAGAGATACATGCATACAGAAGAATGTATGTGAATGTATTCAAACAAAATTAAAAATGAAAAACAAACATGATGTGTTCTACTTACATTAAAGTTATAATTCACGTATACTTATTACAAACACTTTTAGTATGTAATGACCTACGCAAATGTACAATATATGTAGGTACATGTACATGTGAATACATATGTTATATTCACAATATTATTAAGATCAAAGAAACAATAAATTCATTTTTTCTCATATGCATATATATGTGTAATATGAAAAAATATAGTGAAATCAAAGAAAAAAGAAATAATATTCATTATGACTTATTCAATTTTAAATGCATATTCAGGTTTTTGTTTTGTATAAGCTTGATGTGCACCACAGGATGCATATATGCATGTTTGAGTAAAGCATATAAATGCATTTATATAAGTATATATGCTATCTGTATAATAATAACACAAAAACTTATTATCAATATAATACTATGTATATTAAATTGTAAAAAATCAATATGCATGCATGCTGTAAAACTATATTCTTACATGCAATGTTTAGAAGTGTACATTTACAAAAACATGCATGGATGTGAAAATACAAGTGTACCTTTGAGTTCTGAATTGATAGTACAAAATGTATATCCAAAAATGTATAGCGCAAAAAAAAAAAAAAAAAAAAATTCAGAATCACAAGTACTAGTATGGTTGAAAGTATGTATACTATACTTTTTTGCTTAATAAAAACATATTGTTATGATCAAAGTAAGTTACACCAAATCATCAAAACAGGTATGAATGCACAAACTGTTTATGAATTTTGGCATGTACAATCAATACTACATCATATGCAAAAATTCAGAATCCTATATGTAAAGGATATGTTTAGGTATACATATGTATATGTAAAGAGAATGTATGCCTATATAAAAACATGTAGATCCTCAATGAAAATATTTTTCCAATACAACATATACATGTACTTAATAAAAAATGAAACGTATGTGTATCAGTACAAGTATGAGTCTGTAAACTGTGTGTATGAGAGTGTAACTGTTGTATGTGAGACACATATTAAGAAAGAGAGTTTAAAAGATATCAGGTATAAAAATGAAGTTAAAAATATTATTGGCATGCATATCTACATGTATATAAGTAATATGTATGTAAAATATACAGAATGTATAAAGTTGTATATGAACATGTATAATCATTGGTATAGGTCACAAAAACAAAATTCATGTAAACATTTATCACACTCATATGACTGTACACAAACAACATCAATAGTATACATATTGAAAACAAAAATAACAATTATAAATCAAACAAACAAATAATATTATGGATAGCATAAAAAATCTACATTTTATCTCCTTGAATGCACAGGGTTTGAGAGATGGTTCAAAAAGACAACGGTTAATACAATACATAAAGCAACAAAAATGTGACCTGGTTTTTCTACAAGAAACTCACTATACACAAGAGTTATTTCCCTTGCTAGAACAAGAGTATGAAGGACAAATCTATCATAACATTTGGACAAGTGATAGCAGGGGTGTTTCAATATATATTAATAAAAATGTACAATATACTTTAATAGACCAATACAAGTCTGACGATGGGAGAATTTTAATGTTAGTCTTAAAAATAAATAATAATATATACTCCGTAACAAATATTTATGCACCAAATGATCCGGTTAAGCGAAATACATTTTTTAAAAAATTAAAAGAAAACATGAATAAAATAAGTGTAGGTATAAATATAATAGGGGGTGATTTTAATGAAACCCTGAAGCCAATCGACAGAAAATCAAGGAATGCCAAAATTAGAAAACCTGTTTTCGGTTTAACAGATTTAATGAAATTTTTTAAACTTATTGATATCTGGCGCGAAAAAAACTCAAAGATTATGCAATTTAGTTGGAGACGAAAAAATGGAAGGGAAGCAAGCAGATTAGACGACTGGCTGATAACAAAAGATTTCATAAATAGGATAAAGTCATGTGACATAAGGCCAGCACAGATACGATCAACTGACCATATGGCTGTATCACTTAAACTAATAAATGTAGGCGAAAATCGGGGAAAGGGAAATTGGAAAATGAATAACAGTGTACTTACAGATAATAATTACAATAAAAAAATAAAAAATGTTATTAAAATAGCAGAAAGAGAATGCCAAAGGGGTAACCTAAATAAAAGACAAACATGGGACTATATTAAAGTTCTAATAAGGGAAGCTACAATAAATTTCTGTAAAAAACAAAGTAAACAAAGAAAAGATGATGTTACATATCTAGAAGAAAAACTTACAAAGCTTTATGAAATAAATGAAAATGCACCAGATAAAATTAATGATGAACAGATTAAACAATTAGAAAAGGAAATAGAAGCATATTATGACCATAAAGCACAAGGAGAAAAAATAAGATCTAGATGTCAATACATAACTAAGGGGGAGAGAACAAATAAATACTTTTTGGGCTTAGAAAAACAAAGACAGGCCAAAAAAGTCATACATAAAGTTCGAGATAAAGATAATAACTTAGTAACTGATGAAAACAAAATTCTTGATGTCATACGCCTGTTTTATGAAGACTTATACACAAGTAAAAATCCCAAAAAAGAATCCATAAAGAGGTATCTGGAAAATACAAATATTCAACGTACACTAAATGAAGCTGAAAAAGTCCAGTGTGATGGAGTCCTAACAAAAATTGAATGTACATTTGCTATTAAAAATATGAAAAAAAATAAAAGCCCTGGTCTGGATGGCCTTACTGTAGAATTCTATGAGCACTTCTGGAGTATTATAGGAGATCTAGTAATAGATGCATTAAATGAAGCATATCGTGATGGTGAAATGTCAGAGTCACAGAAAATAGGCCTACTCTCTTTAATTTACAAAAAAGGAGATGAAACTTCTTTACAAAATTGGAGGCCAATCACTTTACTTAATATAGATTATAAGATTGCAGCATATGTGCTAGCTCAAAGATTGAAAAAAATTATGCCAAGCATTATACACTCTGATCAAAATGGATACATCAAAAACAGATTTATTGGGTTTAATATAAGGCAAATACAAGATATAATAGATTATGCAGAAAAATTTGAAACAGATAGTGCAGTCATATTTTTGGATTTTAAAAAAGCTTTTGATACCATCGAATGGGATTTTATGCTTAATGCGCTAAAATATTTTGGTTTTGGAGAATCTTTCATATCCTGGGTTCGCACACTGTATTACGATATATATGGGTGTATTTCAAACAACAACTTCATATCAGATTCATACAAAATATCTCGAGGAATAAGACAAGGTTGTCCATTAAGTTGTTTGATTTTTGTAATATCAGTTGAAATAATGGCAATTAAAATAAGAAATAACAACAACATTAAAGGAGTTACAATTAAAGGAAAAACAATGAAAATTTCACAGTTGGCAGATGATACAACACTGTTTTTAAAATCAAATGATATAAAAAATGCAATAAAAGAAATTGAATACTTTGGTATGCATTCTGGACTTGAGTTGAATAAAGAAAAATCTGAAGGTCTTTGGTTAGGCAAAAACAAAAATAAAAAAGATGTATATGGGATAAAGATGACACGAGATAATATAAAGTCTCTTGGCGTGATATTTGGTACTAAAAAAAGAGAAGTGGAACAGATTAACTGGGAAAAAAACATTAACTCTATTAATTACCTGATAAAAAATTGGAAAAAAAGAAAACTCACATTAATTGGAAAAACAACTATAATAAATGCATTGATAATACCGAAAATAACATTCCTAGCAACAGTGCAGCATGTAACGACTGAACAGGTTAAGGCTTTAGAAAAAATTATATATGGATATCTATGGGATGATAAACCAGATAAAATAAAAAGAAAAGTAATGATAAATGAATTAGATGAAGGAGGTTTGAAAATAA
The DNA here is from genome assembly GCF_041381155.1 of Argopecten irradians. Classification (NCBI taxonomy): domain Eukaryota; kingdom Metazoa; phylum Mollusca; class Bivalvia; order Pectinida; family Pectinidae; genus Argopecten; species Argopecten irradians. The sequence goes on along the minus strand of NW_027187698.1, from coordinate 26,740 downwards.
GAGATATTGAAACACACATTGAAATGTTAAGAATAACATGGGTAAACAGGTTTTTTGATACAACAAATCAATCTTCAAACTGGACAGTTATACCAAAATTTCATTTTGACAAATTTGGAAAGAAATTATTAATCTTCAGAATGCGAATACAATCTCTAAGAATGGTACAAAACATAGAAGAAATTCCATCCTTTTACAAAAATATTCTTGACTCGTGGGTAAAATTTAAGAATATAAATACAAATAATATACAAGTACCTACAAGTATTCAAAATGAAATAATATGGGGTAATGCCAACATCACATGCGGGGGTAAATCTATTATATTTAAACACTGGATAGACAGTGGTATAATAACAATAAAAGACTTATGTGATGAAGCTGGAAAACTAAATGATGCCACCATTTATTCAAAATTAATAAGTAAAGCTAATTGGATTGCTGAACTCATGAAAATAAAAAAATCTATACCAAAATCATGGGTTGAGAAATTGGAACTAGAAACAGTGGAAGTAAATAAAGATGAAATTGAAATGTTAAATGGGTATACTAATAAATTTATATATAACACCTTAATTAAATCTAAAAAAGAAAACCCAAGTCTGATAGAAAAGTGGAAAAATCAATTCCATGCTGGGAATAAAGATTTCCATGAAAATTTTAAATTCATCTTCAAAAACTTGCATGATAATGCATTGAAAATCTTCAAATGGAAATTGATTCATAATATTATTCCAACTAGAAAAAATCTGAAGAGATGGAGGATAGAAAATTCAGACTTGTGTCCATATTGTAATAAGATTGATGATAACTTACATTTTTTCATCGAGTGCGCCCATGTAGAAACATTTTGGAATACCCTAACAATCAATATGCATAAATTAGGAATAATTATAAATATTAGAAAATTGAAAATATTTGGTTATTGGATACAAACCGGGAAACAAAAAAATGAAACAATTTAACTTTATGCTAGCATTAGCAGGGTACACAATATATAAATCTTTTTATGTCAGTGAAAAAAGACAAAAAGAGTCTAGATATTTATAATATGTTTATGGCAGATCTAACCTTTTATACTAAATTTCTCAAACACCTTCAACAATAAGTGTAAAAACTAAAAACAAATAAACATAATCACTAATTATGAAAAAAAAATGACACACAATTTAAAAAAAAAAAATGTCCATGTCCTTTAGGGAAATCTATCTTCTGAAGTGTTCAGCAGCTTTGTTTTTGTTTTTTCTCTTCTTTTAACTATTCTTTCTTCAGATCCATGGAAAATTTCAAACAATCACTTTTAATAAAATTCACAATGTATAATATTCCTCTTTGGACACTGAAAAGTAATAATAACAACAAATCAGCATACAAAATATACAAAATACATTCTTTTTGGTATAGGCCTAGTACATAACAATTGTAAGGTACCAGGTACATGTACATGACATTGGTGCATGCTACTTAATATACATGTATATACACAGGTATAAACAGAAGTACACAAAAACGTACTAAATTAATATTTGACATATACATCTCATTGATTATTTAGAAAAATAATTATTATATATTTATCTAATTATCTACGTAGTTTGCATTAATTATTGTTATCTAAGATATGACGTATAATGTGCAACTATCATTGCTTTATCAATGACATAATCAGATGAAAATTGTTTAAACGCTTAAATAACTTGAATTCATACGTATACTGTATACAAAGAGACCTGGAAGTCTGTTGCATCCGTGATATGTTATGATCCTATTATAGTGTCGGTAAAGTATATTTTAGGCCGATTTTTGTTAGGCTTGAGACCGACACTGGAACTGAAATGAGTCGTTGTTTACACATTAGGCCTTCATTGTAAAAGTTTACACGGCAATGCAAACGTACTTCCCAGGTCCCTGTGATAGTATGGATTCAGCAACAGCAATTAAAAATGTAAAAAAAAATTGTGTACTTACCAAAAATAGCAGTATTGTAAAGAGACTAAACACGTGTGACCATCCAAACACTGATAATATTTCCACGTGTATTATCGGCCACGTGTGGGAGATGTACGCCCACGTGAAAATATGAACTTCCGGTTAGTCTATTATCTCCCTTACATTTAAGGTTACATAATACCATTTATGAACGTAAGGTATGTGCGTGATTGAAAGTGCGAACGACGAATAAGTCTCCTCCTGTGAGAGGACAGATGTGTATTTTGTTGTTATGCTTATTATAAATAAACATTTATTTTGAAAAAAAAAAAAAAAAAAAAAAAAAAAATTATTACTTTGACCACTTCAATTCTCAAACAACAATAACATTGGCATACATTTCAAATATGATTGAGTATAAATAATTGATTCTTTAGATATTATTTAGCAACAATAAAACAATAAGTAACAATGACAACTATATTATTAACTGAATATCAATGACAATAATACACTGTATATATGATCTGTCTATTCCTGATAGTAATAACAATATGGAACAATGCCTATATATATAAAAAACATGAAAAATAAATAATTTATTTAGTAACAGGTATTGTAAGTTGATTAGAATAATTAAGTACTTTACAATGTGGTTTAAACCTGTTCCATACACTATAAGATCCCCCGACCATCCCAGATATTACTGCCTAACTCCTAACTCTGAAATTCCCAAAAATATGGACAACATGTACCTATTGTATCTAATGTAACATTTCTAGCTTCTCCCTGATCCTTAACCCCCAAAGTTGTACAATCTATAAAATTCTGATTATATCTCTAATTCTACTAACTCCTTTACTGTATCAGGGAGAAGTACTGGCCTGATGTTGCTTCCATACCGTAAAAAATTCAAAATGGTCCTTAAATGTAAGGGGTCCCTATCAACGAAATAATTGGTAATACTTGGTAACAGCATATAGGTAAAAAAACATCCGCTTACCACAGTCAGGGTCGCCCTGGAGGTGCTGAATTTAGTACCACCTATATCTAATATAACACGGCCATCATCACTAGTGACATCAATGGTCTTGAATGTTGCTGCCTCACACGGTATAGGGCTCTCTGGAACTGATACATACTGCGATACTGCCTCTGTGTCCCCATTAACAAGAAAGGCTAGTTCGTCTGGAAGGTCCTCAAGGATGTCCTGGAGGTCATCATGTCTGGCCCGCTTTGCTGGTGGTGCACACTGGGTAGGTCCTCTAGACGGTTGATGTGGTGACAGTTCCTCACTCACTCTCTCCACCAGAGAAGGTATCCTCCTCCTAAATTCATCCAGTATGGCCGTTCCTTATTTCCCCGTCTGGCGGCAATATAGAATTAAATTACTTGGCTTAACACCATTACGGCAACCCTCATGGCTGGCATTAGGTCTATTGAAGGTGCGCTGGCACACAGGACACATGTAGCCGAGCATGGAATGCTGCTCTAGGAGATGTCGCCTGGCATGGTCCATCTTCGAAAACGTCTTTAACGGGCACAAAGTGCATTTGAGTTTCATCTGAAAAATGATGAAGATGAACTTAATATTCCTTAAGACATAGGAATATTCTTACATTGTAAGGAGTACATACTTTTTATTCAATGTACTTTATTTAAATGGATATAATTTCCATATTATAGCTTTCGACAAATTCAAGTTTTGTCAATTATCATTATAATGCAACAACATATTAGTATCTGTACCACAAGTACAATATTGTGTTAACAATTCAGCATATAATTTGCTTGAGAATTGATACTTTGTCAATTAACTGTGAATTTTCTTCACATAATATTTCAAATCAAATTCATTTGAACTTCAATAGCATGTTTTCACCACCTGTTTAAGGTAATTGTAATTATATTGAGTTATAATTACTGTTTTATAACGACATGTTTATTCATACAAAACTTCAAACAGAACCAAGAACATGAACATTGTTCAACTCAACATTTTTTTTATTTCAACCAGTGTTTTACTGTGTTACCTTGGTAGGGTTTTAAATGATCATGATGGACTACCTTAGGCTTTGACCGAGGTGTCTCTTGAATACGGTATATGACATCATTTAGAACTTCAGTCACGCCATATGGTCCATGCCATAAATTTTGTAATTTCTGGCATTTACCTACATTCCTAGCTGGATTATATAACCAGACTAAGTCACCTCTACAATGTGTAGATTGTTTACTTTTACTGTCATACTGTTTCTTCATTCCTGGTGTGGGACAAATTCAAGTTTTGTCTAGCCACTTCATGTACTTTTAGTAAGTGATTTAACAGATTCCTAGTGTACTCTGATGTATGATTTGTATAATTCTCTTTCATAGGACTGCCATAACACAGATCTACTGGAAGAGTTATCTCCCTTCCCAGCATCAGTGTACAAGGACTAAATCCTGTGGCTTCATGCTCAGAGGACCTGTATGCCATCATCAGCATAGGAATATATCAGGAATATACTCATCCCAATCGGTTTGATTATTTGAAACACAGTTTCTTAGCATGTTTTCAATTGTTTGAATGGCTCTTTCTATCATTCCGTCAGATTGGGAACGATAAGCTGTAGTTCTAGTCTTATCAATACCCATAATCTTACACATTTCCTTAAATAAATGTGACTCAAAATTAGTTCCCCTATCTGTGTGGAGTTGCATTAGTACTCCAAATACACTAAATACTCTCTCTACAAGCTTTTTAGCTATTGTATGAGCTTCTTCATTGGGAACTGGGAAAGCATCAACCCACTTGGTGAAATAATCACCTACAACAAGAAGGTATTTGTTACCCTTCTTACTGCGGGGTAGTGGACCTAATATATCCACAGCTATCCTTTCCATCGGTGCACCAGCACCATACTTCTGCAAGGTGGCATGTGGCACTTTGCCTCGCCTTTTCCCTGCAGCACAAGAGTCGCACATTCGACACCATAAGGTGACATCTCTACGTAAACCACACCAGAAAAATCTCTGTCTTAATTTAGACAAAGTTTTCTTAATTCCTAAATGGCCACCTGTACAACTGTCATGCAGTTGTTTAAGTCAAAAGGTCTGTGTTTTAGTGGTAAAACCACTTGCCAAATACATGATTTACCATCATCTGTTTCCCATTTCCTGTACAATATTTCATCTCTAAGATGAAGGGAATCCCATCTTGACCAGTAAAATTTCACTGCCTCACTGTATGAGTATATAGAGGACCATGGTGGTCTTTCATTTTCCTTTTTCCATTGATACAAAATACTTATATCTGGGTCACTCAGTTGTGATTCTCGCAGATCTTCAGGACAACTTCCTGTAGTATCAGTGATCATGCTCTGTGTAGTTAGTTTTGATGAAACCAGGGGTTTGGTCATCTTTTATGTCTACTTTTTGAAGCTTAGAGCTTTGCCTAGTACAAGCATGTACATCACACAGATCATTATGAAATGGATCTATGTCATGCGTGGAATATAGTAACATATCTGGAGGTATGTGAAGTGAATCAGGACAACTTCCTGTGCAACATAAATTTGGTTCTTGCGATATAACATCGCCCGAATTCTGCTGACTTATCTCACCACTCACTGTCTCTCTAGGATGAGTATCACTGCTAATAGAACCCTCAAAGTCAGAGGTTACAAATTCTACTAGACTAGGATCAATCATGCTATCATGAGAGGTCAACATAGTAAGTATATTTGGTGAACTTTCACCTACATGAACCTTATTTTCATTACTTTCCAACTCTACCTCCTTAATAGGAGTATCTGACTGTGACACTTCAACAGTATTACATTTCTGTGTTTGAGTTGTCTCCCCTGTTTGTAATTGTTCTTTGGTTTCTGCACGAATACAATGTCCACAGTGTTTGTCATGACATGGTCTCCTAGATAATGCATCGGCATTAGAATGTGATCGACCAGCTCGATGTTCTGTGCTAAAGTCATAGGTTGCAAGAACCTCAAACCATCGAGCGATCTGACCCTCAGGGTTCTTAAAATTTAACAACCATCTCAAGGCACCATGATCACTGCGTACGAGAAATTGTCTACCATATAAGTAATGGTGAAAAAGTTTAATTGAGGCTACAACAGCCAACAATTCTCTTCTAGTAACACAGTATTTCTTTTCAGGCTTAGAGAATGTTTTACTAAAGTAACTTATTACTTTTTCAGTATCACCCTGAACTTGAGACAGGACTGCGCCCATGCCTTCATTGCTATCAACTATGAAAGTACCTTCAGCTGTTGGGTAACCTAGTATAGGAGCAGTTGTTAAAACAGTTTTAAGTGTTTCGAATGCTTTCTGACATAACTCTGTCCATGTAAATGGACAACCATTCTCTGTTTGCTTGTGTAATGGTTTAGCTATGTCTGCAAAGTTTCGTACAAAGCGCCTATAATGGGAGCATATACCCAAGAAACTTCTGACATCCTTTACATTTTTAGGTACTGGCCACCCTTTTACTGCGGCCACTTTCTTAGGATCTGTAGAAATACCATTTCTACTAACATTGTGGCCTAAGAAGTCTACATCCTCTTGAAATAGTGTACATTTCTTAGGACTCAATTTGAGGCCGGCTTCATGAAGTCTAGTAAAAACTTAATCTAGTCTTTCTAGTTGTTCCTCAAATGCCTTTGCGAAAACAATTATGTCGTCCAGGCATACTAGACATGTTTTCCATGATAACCCACTTAATACACGTTCCATTAAACGTTCAAAAGTGGCTGGGGCGTTACAAAGTCCAAAACTCATGACATTAAACTGCCAGAAACCACCACCCTGTATAGAAAATGCTGTTTTTGGTTTATCTTTTTCAGCCATTTTCACCTGCCAGTAACCACTTTTCAAATCAAGTGTACTGAACCACTGTGAACCCGACAGGGCATCAAGTGTATCGTCGATTCTCGGAAGAGGATGAGAATCTTTAATGGTTATGTCATTCAATTTTCTGTAATCTACACAGAATCTAATACTGTTATCCTTTTTACGGACTAAAACAGTGGGAGAGCACCAAGGACCAGAACAAGGTTCAATGATGTTTCTCTCAGCCATATCTTTTATTTCAGCCTCGGCCTCTTTCATTTTTGCAAGAGGACCCCTTCTGGGCCTCTGTTTAATAGGAGGAACATTTCCTGTATTGATAGTATGCTCTACAAGACTAGTACAGCCAATGTCAGTTGATGACTTGGAAAATGTATGTTGATGTTTTTCTAACAACACTTTAAGTTTCTCTGTTTGTTCAATATCTAAAATGTCACTGCTTTTATTGAACAAATTTACCACATGGTCTGGTAATTTCTTATCACACTTTTGATTACTTTTGGTCTCACTAATAGTGATGTTTCTAACATTTTCAGGTTCAAAAACCATATCTTCATCTATTGGTTCGCTGACTGCAGCTACAGTGTGTTTATGGATAATTCGAGGTTGTTCGGATAAATTAATTACCCGTATAGGTACAAGTCCTTTACAAGGATCTACTAAGGCCTTTTCTCATTGAAGGAAGGAGCTGTCTCCAACACACAATTCTTTCCCTTGGACAAGGTATCAATAGGTCTACCTTGAACAATCATCTCAGACTCAGGAGGTACTGTCACCTGCTGGTCTATTGCTATTCTACAACATGTAGGAACGTTCAAATCTGATATTTGAAAGCATTGTACCTTATGACCATTGATTGACAAGCAATTCTTGCTTAACAATACATCACATTTGTGTTTCTTCTCCATAAAATCTACACCCAAAATTACATCATTTTTAATATCTGCTAATAACACAGAATGTTGCATTTTATGGTTTCCTATTTCTATCAACAGGTCTGCCTTTCCATAAAATGGAGAAGACTCACCAGTAACAGTTACAAGGGTTGAATTTACTTTTGTCACTTCTATTTCAGAAATATTAGATATTTTCTTGAAAACCTCTGTTTTCATAATTGTGACATTCGAACCTGTGTCCACAAGCATGCGAACAGGATATGACTGCATAGATCCAGCAACAAATAAACCCTTGTCAACACTACTGACCATCACTATTGTAGGACCTTGGTTAAAGTTTGCTGTTGTGTGGTCCACCACTTCAGCAGAATTTAGTTTCCCGAACTGGATTGATGATTTTTGTGGTGGTTATTGTACTTGTTACCAGAGTTATTGTGGTTATTGCTACCACTATTGCGGTTCCAGTTATGGCGCTCCTGATTGCCATTGTGATTTGTGTACTGTTTTTGTTTGTTTTGATTATTTTGAGAACTAGATTTAGTAGTCTTGACCAAATCTTTAATATCTTTGGTAAGAGACTTGAGTTCATTTTTCAAACTATCTATCTCAGAGGAGTTAGATGGTGTTTTAGAGCTTACTTCATTATTCTCGCCTGATGTTTTGCTCGACACATTTGAAGTCTCAGTTGCTCTTACATCTACAGAACGAGTTTGACGTCCCCTATAATTGTCAGCGAGACGATAAGTTTCGAGACGTACAGCCAAAGTTTCAGCTTCATTCATAGACCTAGGACAAGCTTCCCTCAATCTTAATCTAATGTCTGAATCATTGATTGCATCAATGAAATGATCTAATGACAAAACCTCAATGACAGATGATGGTGCCAATGGATATGCCTGCCTTGTAAGTTTCTTTATAGATTGAGCTAAATCTGGGATTGTCTCATTCTTTCCTTTTGTTCTGTTTTGTAATTGTGCTCTAAACACCTCTGCCTTATTGACAGAACCATAACGACTGTTGAGTGCGCGCATTATGCAATCATAGTCCCGTTGCTGAGCTGGAGATAACTCGCTAAGCAAAGCACGAGCAGCACCTTTCAGACTACCTGCTAGATATAGTGACTTAACTGAATAACTCCAGTTATTTATTTCAGATAGTATTTGAAATTGTGTGAGATAATCTTCAAGATCATCACTACCATCATAGGATTGTGGTTTTAGTTGTACGCTTTTCACAGTTGTGTTTTGTCTACCTGTTGTATGATTAGTATGCGAACCAAAATTTACTTCAGGTTCATAATTCTGTGCTCGGGCACAATGTAGTGAGCTATTTAACGTATCATGTGTACGGTACCGGTTTGTATTTTGATCAACACCATGATCAACAACAAAACTACTGTTTGACTCAGAAAAAATTCAACTGTGGTGAGTGCCGATGAGACTGATGAGCAAGACTTTGCGTATTCAAATCACTGTTATCATAAAAAACAGAAGTATGCTTTCTTCGGATATTGTTCATATAGTCAGTTTGGTAACTATGATCAATATGCAAAGAATCTGCCTCATCAACAGTCTCATAGAACTCTTCACTGTGTAAATTTGGGAAACTTACAGTCCCGGAATCATCCATCGTTATAATGGATCACAGTGTAAGAAAGGTAAAAAAATAACACAAGAATTTAAGCAACAAAACAAGTTGTTTTTATATGTAAACACACGTGTAAACACACATGTAAACAAACATGTAAACAAACATGTAAACAAGTATTATAACACCTAGCACCAGGCTCCGTTCTGAGTATAATCACGTAAGTGTAAATAAATATGTAGGTAAGTTAGCGGGATCCCACCGCTGATACCAATTGCTGCGTAATAGGGGTCTAAAAAGACCTATTGAGGCGTCGAATAAGATAATTATGTCGTTCTGGGAGGAGGAAAGTAAACATTCGGTTTGTAAACAAAGTAGTTTCCTCGTCCCAGGTAGACGGATCCCGCAAATGAACAACAAAGAGTTGTAATAAATTTAACCTCACATTTATTAAATCATATATAAAATCGAGTACATCACTAACCTCACTGGTCGGGGCTTTCCACAGGAATGTTTGGGGCTACGTCACCCCAATTCGGAGCACTTGATTGGGACAGAGCTCGGGGCTCTCCTCGGGGCTACTCGGGGCAACCCCTAGCAGACACACTAATAATATTTTATAACTTAATAATAAAAAACGTTTCCGATGTAAATCATCGGTTTTACTAACGTGACTGGTGCCGTTGAATAATAAATAAACAATTAAATAAATAAATTTGGATTTTCCAGTATGGTAAAATTACCTTGGATCTGGAGCTACGAAAATACCAGCTTCACACATGGATGGATGGAGGAAAACTCGCTGGAGCATCGATACACACATGCGCATCGGGGATCCAGCCTAGCGACGGACCGACCAATGACGTAACGCGACATAAAAGCTGACGGAGACAATAACCAATGAGGGCCTACGTATCTATATATATATATATATTGTATCACAAATGATAAACAAAGATGTCAGCGCCCAGGAGAGGACGTATTAAATTACTACTGACAGCATTACAGGACACATAGATGTAAATATGTGTTAACGACTAGTACGATGATAAGATAAAGTTATCTCAGGTATATTATTCAATAATACATTTAAACGGCAATCGTAACTGACACAGCTGATTGCAATAATCTGACCTAGATAACGCAGATACATATTTTCGTAACACTATTATGATCGAGTCACTTAGGGAATGCCGCTAGTAAACACGTGCTTACAGGATTTAAAGAGAGCGTCCCGGTTTCACTTCGCTCTATTCACTTCTTTTTCCGTTCATTAATTAGATTTAAGGATTTACTTGAATCCATTTTTCATGTTAAAGAGCTATAACCCAACTAACAGAAAAGAACTATATGGTTTATTCAAAACACAATCAGATATTTTTTGTTAAGCTTTATACTCAGATAATTTAATTAAGTTTCGGTTTAATCATAGTATACTCGGATATTTGTGTTAATTTTCGGTTATTCAGAGTAAACGCAGATATTTGTGTGAAGTTTCGGTTTATTTAGAGTATTCTCATATATTTGTGTTAAGTTTCAGTTTATTCAGAGTATTCTCATATATTTGTGTTAAGTTTCAGTTTATTCAGAGTATACTGAGATATTTGTGTTAAGTGTCGGTTTATTCAGAGTAAACTCAAATATTTGTGTTAAGTGTCGGTTTATTCAGAGTATACTGAGATATTTGTGTTAAGTGTCGGTTTATTCAGAGTATACTGAGATATTTGTGTTAAGTGTCGGTTTATTCAGAGTATACTGAGATATTTGTGTTAAGCTTTGGTTTATTTAGAGTTTTCTCATATATTTGTGTTAAGTTTCAGTTTATTCAGAGTATACTGAGATATTGCGTTAAGTTTCGATATATTTGGAGTACACTTAGACATTCATAATACACTTAGTTATTCAGAGTACAGTCAGTATCTGGTTAACTCTGCTGACAATGCCGAAGACTGTTTTAATGTCTTTATAACTGTGCATATGAGCTGACAGAACACTGGCGAAATTATAGTATACTTGACTTTATCGTTTTCCTAATCTAACGAGAAATGATGAGAGGTCACCTACCTGCCTATAAACATTCTAGGGGTATTCCGGGTTCATGTACAAACCAAGCAAATATTCGCTCTCTTCAGAGCGAAAAGCTTGGTTTATATACAAGTGTAAACTGTACATGTAACACATAGATGTTTCTTTATAGTATGTAGACTAAATGTAATAGACTAGTGGATACCAGTGAACAAATTTAACTTAATTAAGATATCGGTGTCTTGAGAATTTTGAAAAAAAATACTTTTGAAATTCGAGGCATTATTTTTCTTAGGAGTGCTGATTTATAGTTCGACGAACAAGTTTGTTTAAAGTTATGAAAAATTCCGAAGTTTCAATATATATTAAGTCTTCGAGATAATAAATGTTCGGGTGTTTAGAGATTCCAGTTATTGAAACATCGGGATTGAAGGGGCATTTGGGGAGCGGTGGATGGAGCTCGAAGGGGTATAAATTGTAACATTTGTTTGAACAAGCTAGACTTCAAACTGATCGTTATTTAAAAAATAACAAAAAATATTGCATTTTGTGATGTACAAGTGATATGTCCAGGTTACTTATGATTTCAACCTTTTTACGTCATTATTATCCATACTAACAATTTTCTGAATAAAATTGCTAGGAGAGGAATTAATGCAAGAGATGTCAGAGGTATCTTGGCGCCAACCAAAGAATGTCTGACAACGGAAAAGAGGGATCTATTCTCTGATTTTCAAACTTTGACTACATACTGCATATACAATTTGAGACAGATCTCCTCAGTACTTTCTGAGAAATAGCGGTAACAAGCTTCAAATATCAAAATCCAAGATGGTTGTCTATTGGTTATTTTGTTAACAGAGTGGTCCCCAAAATGCAATATTCACAACTAGGGCCCTAGGGGAAACTACATGTGAAATTTGAGAACGATATTCTAAGTTATTTCTGAGAAATACTGGTAACAAAACTTCAACTATCAAAATCAAAACTATCTGGATGGCTGCCTTACAGCCATATTGTTGACCAATCGGTTCCAAAATGTAATATGCGCAACTGAATAAATAGGGCCCTTGGGGAACCTACATATGAAATTTGAGAATGATCCCTTCAGTACTTTCTGAAATCGCCATGACACATAGGTCTAGGGACCAAGTAAACCATGCTTGTAAAATTTGAGAACTATCCGTGGAGTACTTCTCAAGACAAAGTAGTAGCAAGCATTGTTGACGACGGACCACGGACGAAAGGCCATTTGAATAAACTTGTATCTTGTTTTGCAATCCTACTTTTAAACTATTTGTTTGTGTATGTGTATATGTGTTTAATTGAATAAAATTAATTCGCAATGTGAATAAAGTTCAAATACCAAATGTTTACCATACCTTTATGATGTGGCAATACATAATTATGGACATTATTCTATTCGCCCCTGTGAGGAAGGCTCTGGGTTCTGTCCCCTGGCCGAGACACACCAAAGTCTATAAAAGTGGTAGTTTCTGCTCCTGCTTAGCGCTCAGCATTACAGTTAATGGGACGACTGGTTCGCCCGTTGTCAGTATAATGTGACCGGTGGGGTGTGTTGCTTGGTGTCTTCGGCGGCATGCTTCAGTGATATAGCACTATAAAAAGGACAACAGTTCCATATACAAGAAGACACATGGAAGCGCCGGCACCTTGCACAACATGCACGCAACACGCCGCATACATGGAAGTCCGTCCTTACATGACCATAGCTGTAAATAGGACGTTAATTAATCAACAAACAAAACTATTTGTAGTGAAGCAACGTCGAGCGCGGCCTGCTTATGGATGGGTGATCGTTCCGTTGGGTACAGTCCCGGCCTTAGCACGTTACATTTATTTCGTGGCAGCAGTGGGATTCGAACTCACGCTTCTGAAGAGGATGGTGATATTGAAATTGAAAAATGCATTTATAGAACGTCTTTCGTGTGTATTTACATATATTTTCTAATATGTAAGATATACTACGAAGGCGGAATGTAAACGAAATGTAATTACTACCTACCTATATTCGAAGTTGTTTCAGTTCGGCCGTCGTCGGAAACCCAATAGTCACCGCTTAAAGTTTGTTTACTATGTACTGGTTTTTTTTGTTGTTTTTTTTTGGTTTTTTTTGTTGTTTTTTTTTACATTAAGAAAAAACTTTCCTTAAAGATCATTTCAGCAAGTACATTTTAAAATAATTGTAGTTGATAACAGGTGCTGACCTTTGCCAAGTAAAGGAATGCAGAGCTCGCGTGGCCGTAATATGCTTTATTTCAGTATTACGGATGGAAGGAAGCAGGATAACAGATATATTTTCTATATTTCTGAAAACTGATATTTGCAGTAATGCAATTAAATAAATTATATCTATGATTCTTCAGTAAAAGGAAGTAGCGATTTTCGAAAAGAAACTTTTTCATAATTACTTCAAAACTATTATGATTACTAGCATGCAAACTTTTAAATAATAGCAATCGTTTGTGATTTATGAGGCATAGAAAGTTAACAACTTACCTGTTACCATTTTTCCTTTGCCCCGATATCTTGATACTGGACTAAAGCATGTTGTGGCCACTCGACCCTCTACTGATAACTAAAGAAATGTCAACACATTTTATCAAATGCAAATATTTTTAATGCACTTGTTGACAATGACTTTGAGGAAACATAAATATGCTTTTTTGTATTCTTAATTTGGTTATTCTTCAAAATACAAACAAAGAGTTTCTGATAGCATTTGTTTGCACCTAACTAAATTGACTACACTGAAGGTACAAAAAACATTTTAAGTGCAAAGAGAAACACAAGTATTTACTGTACAAAAACAAGTAAGTAGGCGTATTTTTGTCCATTCCGCTATTGGCTATCGTTGTATACATATATTCACTTTGGTTTCTTCTTTTTATAGAAATCTTAACTTAACCCATCTTATTTATCCATTTTGCTAACCAAGGGTATTCAATACCATACATTATGTAATTCGATTTTGCCAGGTCTGGGCCAACTAGTCACATGTGTATGTGTATATTTGTATATACAGTACACCATATGATGATTTTATTGGAAAATAACAAAATCACAATTGTAATATTTCTTAATTTATTATATCTCGTACCCCGTGTATATAACCCCGCGTGAAAAATTGTACTTGTCGAGCATTATTTTTGTAACTTCATAATGATGTTGCACACCTTTCTCATCTTGATAAACGCCATTCTTTCTATTCTGTCAGCATGAAGAACCTTCCTCCAATCATAAGAGTTCGGAATTGAGACAGTGTAAATTCTTGTGTGTAATCCACTTTCGTAGAAAATGAGTCGCTGCTATCTCCTTCTTTCCCGCGTTAACAGCACGAATGTGCATGCGCAGCTCCGAATGCTACCACGTTACATATGGGGATGTATTTATTTGTGGGTTCAAAATAAATCAAATCCAATTATATATTTTTAATTACTTACAGCTTTGTGAGAGCTTAGCGTTAAACGACTTTCAAACACGTGGTGCGACACTGCTAATCTAACAATGAATGTTTTATTTATAGTTATTTCTAGACATAGTAACACGGGAATCCCCTCGTCCATATATAACCGGTGTGTTATCCTTTCTCCAATATTGGGGTAGATATGTTATAGTCTGCTTCATATATCCCTTACCTGGGATATGAATGACCCTATATTTGCAAATTTCTAGCAAAAGGCTACAAAATAGTGTTATCTAGAAGACGTTTGTATTACTTCTTTGACCCTTATCAATATCAAAATGTATATTTATACTGAAAAAGTACAGGTAAAAATATACCTGTAAATAGGCACTATATGAGAACAGACTATAATTGGTATGCCATTGTTCTCTAGTGTTTGTATAATTTCTGTGACTCTCAAAAAGTGGGTGAAAGGTGAACAAACCTACATCGGTTGGTTGGTTGGCTTTAAATACCAACAGGTTTTAGTTGTTATTGTCATGTTTGCTCTCTGTTCTTTATTTCAATATGAAAGTCACACCTGTTGTATCTCGTTGTTTTATATTAGTACAACAAACGCCATAGAGCACAATATCTAAACGTTTATTCGACCTCATCTAAACAGCATAACTATATTTAAAATGCATAAAATACAGGGCCAGGGCCCAGTTTCTCGAACATCCCGTTAACTTCAAATTGTCCATAGGGAAGCATTACAGATTTTAAGGAAGGACCCTTAACTTAAGATATTTTACTTAACTTTTCTAATGCTAACGTTAAAGGATTCCTTAAAGTAAAGGATTGTTCATGAAACTGGGACCTCGATTGCTGTGTTACAAACTATATAATTAAGAATAGAAAATATGTAATTACTATTAAACATTAAACCTTGAAAAACCTCAATACGCACGTCCAAGATAAAGCCTTAACCGATTTCTTAATTTTTTTCATAAAACGACAACATATGTTTGTCCTATTAGTTCATGTACATGTTTGTTTGTTTGTTTGTTTGTTTGTGTGAATAGAGTTAAATCATATTTTGCTAAAGACACTAATGCGCATGTCCCAATCAACAACATGAACATATTCAACTAAATCCAGGATGGTTATCTGTCTTTTATCTTGTTGACGGTCTAAACAAAGCACTAATCATACTGCATCACAGGAATCATACCTATGATATCTGACACAGATCCCAATAGTAAATATTGACAAATGGCGGTAACAAACTTTAACCAAAATCCAAGATGGCTGCCTGCCGGTCATCTGGTAGACGGTCATCTGGCAGACGATGTGCGTACCTACATACATGTATATGGACCAAGGATAATCTACGTAGAGGTTTCACAAATGACTTGTTTATCATGTAAATCAAACTCTTGTTAGTTAATTTTCACGAGATTTAGCGTGTCTTTCAAAAACACTATAAGGACAAAAAAAATCTTTGTTTCTATGTAATATTTATGTATACTTATCTGCTTAAAATAAACCTCTGATGCAATTCCATCATTGTATTATACATGTTTATAACAAGACACTATACATATGAGGTATGATATAAGATAATGATACTATGCATTTTAAGGAATTCATATTTTTGCGCTGATATGAAAAAAAATGTAAATGATGATTTATTATGATTGTGGTCTTACATAGGTATAGGTCACTGCAATAGCTAGTCTGAAATAATATACAGGATGCTTGTAATAAGTCCCAATCAAGAACAATATACATATATTCAAAACTTTCAAATTCGCAACAGGTATGACTGTTTCATGTCCAGATCACGTAGCAATCGATATCAACATATTCTGGTTTTTCATGCCAAATTCCGAATGGTTCGAAGTCGATTCTATGTAATCTACTTTATCGCTGGGTAACAGTATATGTATAATTATTCCTCTCGGCAATCATTCAATAGCGTTGAATCATCATGAAGAGTATTTGTTTAAAGACATCAGACGATATGAATAATAAATCAGCTAAGTTGGTACACATGGACACTGTTACGGTCCGTTGATGATTCGTTGGTTACTACCAGTCGATCCCCACGTACTGATATTGCTCTGGGCTTGTCGATCCCATCCTTTACTGTCAGAAGTTCTCTGATTCGAGTTCCGCACGCAGATATCTGTACCACATTCTTTGACTTTTGCCCACAGACGTACAGATTCCCGTCGTTGTCGACGTCTATTCCCATCCCACCGTCGACTACTCCGACCTCCATAACACAAGTCTGTCCACTGCTAGAGAGCTTTGTCACAATGGCATCTTTTGACGTGAAAATGCTTGCAAATGTGAGGTTTCTGACCGGGCAGGAGACAAGGTGGTGGCAATCGTTTGCTAAACTGTGAACCTTTTCATCCTTCCCATCCATTCCAACTCTGTAAATATCTTTTAGTGTACTCACCATGAATTTTCCATCTATGAAAGATATGCCATTGCACTTTTGTGGAGTTTTTATAACAGTCGATAGGGTCAGAGTGGATTGGTGTACATTCACTACATGTATACCCACCTGAGTGTTAGTTACAGCTACAGCTACTTTTCTATCGTTCACTAAACACAAATCATGAGGCCAGCCACCAATGTTCAGAACATCCAAACACTTTCCTTCGGACGAGAATAATTTCAGACAATCGTTTTGATAGTCACTTATCACAATATTCCTGTTCCGCATCAACACCACTCCTTCAGCACCACAATTACGCTTATCAGTCGGAACCTTTATCGTCAATGTCCTGACTTTCGTGACGCGACTATTTGAGGACGTGGTATGATTACTTATACGGTCAACGCCGTCAGGAAGGCTGCATGGTTGTTCCTCCACAACGATTCCTCCGAGGGACAGCGGGCTGGATTGGTCGATTGTGGCGAGGTTTGTGTCGATATCATGTTTCATAGAGAGTGACGTAGAAGAGGAAATGTCGTCAATCAGATCAGTATACGCCCCGATCTCTGTCTGACCCCGATGGAACAGTTGTATCATCTCGATGTGATCCACTCTTTGAGCTGCTGTCGTTGACGCGGTCTTTGTATGCTGCATGGCAGCCATCAATCTACTACACTTTTGTCTGAAGACATCAACCTTAGCTTTCTCGGCTTTATACTTTGATATTAGTTCCTGCGTTAACTCGTCTTGCTTTTGGTCGAGATAAGAGATAATTTTTTGCCGAAGATCGGAAATACTCTTTAAATCGTTTTCTTGACATTGTTGCATGGCGTCATCCTTATCGTCAAACGATTTCTTCATTAGTATCATATCATTGAAAGCCTGTCCCAGAGCATTTTCCACGTCGTCTAAATGCGACCTTTGCTGCTGCTTTTCCAAATACTCTGTAGCAGTCTTTACCGTGGCACACTGTCGGTGTTCTGTGATGATACATGCACTGCATCCGATAAATTTATGATCTTCGCAGTACCAGTCAATCTTCTCGTTGTGTGTTGAACATGTATGAACAGGTTTGTTTTGTAACACTTCATAATTTTCATCTGTGATAGAAACAATATCACAATCTTCATGGGCGAGATCATGGACGTTTTCTTTACAGACCTCACAAAACAGCATGCTAGTTGTTCTGCAAAAGAACTTCGCTGGAGTCGACATGTTTTTCTTTTCTCTTGCATGGACCACAATACGATGAAGTATCCGTCTTCTTCGTGAGAGTTGCAAAATTCTGAACGAGGTTGTTGGCCGGAAACTGCCGTGCCCAGGTCTCCTTACTCTCAGAGGGATCGACTGGTGATGTGATCTTCCTACATACAGGACAGGGGAAGGAGGTCGCGGCCGCCATCTCACCTGATAAGTCTGTGACGATGTAGGTACCGAGGCATCCCTCACAGAAGGAATGTAAACAAGGAAGAGACTTCGGCTGATGCATCTGCTCCAGACAAATAGGACAGTCGATAAGACGACAGGGTGGTATAGAAGTGCCGTCATTGCTGTATTCCTGCAGAAGCCCACCTTCCGCCATCTTTTTTCTGACAATTCAAAATTCTGAAAAAATGAAGTCAAATATCCCATTAATAGTTTTTTCTCGTATATGTTTTGCACATACTTTTTTTTCCTTTCAAAAATTAACAACATTATTTTGATTTTAATTTACATTAATATCAAGTAAAATGGCAATAGATTAATTCTAGGGTATTTTGTTCAAAAAATTCCGTAAAAACACATTTCAAGTTTTCCTATGTTGTACAATGTATTACAGTTGAACCGTTTAACGTTCCCAAATTTGCGTTTCGTTTGCGTTTGCGTTATTTCCGTTAGCAATCGTTAGCGTTAGCAATCGTTTATCGTTAATCGTTATCGTTTGCGTTAGCAATCGTTAATCGTTAGTTGCGTTTACAATCGTTTGCGTTAGAAATCGTTTGCGTTAATCGTTAGCAGGACCCACTTCCGCTAACGTTAGCCACTAAAAATAGAACCAAATGCCGGTGAGATGCTTTGACGATCCGGATATGATATTACGTTTACCGCTTCGTGTAGAAGCGATTATCATAACATCTATGAAATGAAAAAAAAATATGAATAAAGTGTATTGTATTGCATTCTATATCTCTTTTGGATGTATTTATGTTTGTTAGATGTGGTTGAAATAAAAATATGTACAGTAACAAGATCGCATACATGACGTACGCTCCTAGCTGTGAAAACGTTCTGAAATACTCGTATTTAAATGACATTTCAAAACTTAATGTGATTATCACTTTTTTACCATTATTATTAGAAACGTAGTTACTATGATTTCTGCGAAAGCAATTCAAATATTAACGAAACTGTCTTACAGAATATTAATGTCAAAAGCATTATTTTAGAAAGAATCCACGACAACTGAAAAATTACACAAGAAAATAGCTAAACAGATAATAAAAATATAAAAATGTTATTACAGACACGCTGCATAATATTCTTCTTGTTATGTTAAATATTATCAATGTACGAAGAACGCAAAAAAGACTCGGGAGATTTGTAAACAAATTCGTGAAAAAAATCATTAATATGACGAGTTTGAACACGGGGAATAGGTGAGATTTGGCATTTACATGTACATATTTTTCAAACGCAATTAATTAGTACTTGTATCTATATGAAAATGGAATATATGATGTAAATGTTTGCAATGTACGAGTATACCTACAACTACATGTAGAACACGTGTAGAGAATTCGAACTGTGCAGGGGTACATGTATCTGTACGTTACATTGTAAGCCTTCACACGTACTGTACGCGTGTCAAATCAGACACGGATATACGTTTAGCTCATATCAATAAAAGCTGGACAGTCACCTTCTCACATGTGTTCGTTGTTATTTGTACCTGGAATCTTTTCAATTCCCAGCGTGACGCGCACGGGTATTTTACCTGCACAGGTATATAGGTCACGACTGGTGTTACCTTGTGTCGACCCCCTGTAGCTGGCCACGGGCGGAGTTCACCTGTAATTAACACCTTCTTGGGAGGGAGATTAACTGTATACCCAACTTACCTGTGCCCCGTACAAAAATGTACACTGTGACAGTACATTTCACGGACATAATTTATATGTACTGTCGTATTTCAAAATTTTGATGTGTGCAATATGCTTTCCTATAGATTACGTTGGAATGAATTAGCTTACACTTATACATTGTATGAATAATTAATTTGTTTAAACTGTAAATTGAGGAGTTGCTTGATGTGAAATGTGATCAAATAACTATATTTCTTACACCAGTTACAAATATACGTAGACAATTTTACAGTTATCTTCAGTGTACATACATGTATGCATGTGCATCACTATCTTCATCGTCGTTGTCATCAATGATTATGCATAATTGAATTAATTTGAATATAAACAACTGGAAGTGAAATATTTTCATTCTTTATATCTTTATTATATGCATGAACTATAAAATGAGAGAACTGCAAATGGCGAAACACGAATTCAAATGTTCAATCTTTAATCTTTATTACAGTAGCTGTGGCGTATGTACGTGCATTTGTAAATGTACACATGTACGACCCTAAAATCGATGCCTAGTCAATTGTAAGCAATGAGCTTTTATGAATGCACACCCTAGTAACCTCTTAATACATACGGTTGTACAAGTAATTTGTAAACGTACGTGTGAAGTGGAAACTTCGTATCGAGTACAGTCGTGTTTGACTTCATTGTGTAATTATCAGTAAAGAGATGTTGTAACAATTTGTTATTTCTTAGAATAATACCATTCTTTATCCATACATACAGTTGCACATGTCATTCATTTTGTAAACGTCCATTATTTTGTCCATGGAAACTTTGCATCGAGTACTGTCGTCTTTGACTTCATCGCGTCCATATAGTTTTCATAGGCAAATGTTTATATGATATACAGAAACTTAAATCCCGAACATACTCCAGTTTTTCCTGTACTTTCGTTTGTATTTCAAAACATCAAGATCCGTAATTCATTTACCGTCAAGCCGTGTCCGTGATTATAACAATGATATTTCCGGTTTATCATAGCCGATCGTTTTGCGTTTTGCGTTAATCGTTAATCGTTAGCCGGTATTGCGTTAATCGTTTATCGTTAATCGTTAATCGTTAGCGTTAGCAATCGTTAGCGTTAGCTAACGGACGATTTTCTTGCGTTGCGTTTGCGTTAGGCTGGGAACGTTAAACGGTTCAGGTACTGTAGTCCTTGTATAATAGCTTTTTTCAAAAATTCATGATTTTTTTTATCATTTTGTCCAAGTATACTTACAGTATATATACGTACTTTGTATATTAGACATTGTCAATATCCGTAAACATTATGTATCTTCGACTTCAAAAAAAAACGAAAAAATATATATTCACCATAATATATATGTTGAGTATAATGTGTGAAAGTATATGTAAATTATAATTAGTAATTATCAGTTGAAAGAGATGAGCAAAAAATTGATAAGAGTGGCCTCCTGTGTGAGGCTATGTTCTGATAGGGATGACCCCAGGGAATCCAACCCTGGCAGCTCTCCAAAATTATGTGGTATTCTTAATTATTGATATAAATATTATTTCATTCATCCATCTACATTACAATTCATATTGGATTCGGAAACGAGTTTTATAATAGGCCATAGGCTAGGAGGGTCCCATATTCACCCCCCACCTCCCAAACCTCCGAACCAATATTTTTCTGAACCCTTATGATTTTTCAGCATATTTTTCATTCTTGACGCAGCAAAAATGTTTCCCAACAACAAATTATTACTGGTAATCAGTTATTTAAACTCCTATCAATCAACAACAACAACAAAAATATATTAGAAATGCAAAAAAAAGAATTATTGTTATACCCTCAATTTTGTAGATTAGCAGCCTCTCAAAAATAATTATTTATAGCACAACGCCTACTGATAGCGTAACAAATATAACCTAAGCTAAGCCTGTGTTTCCGTTAATATCATTAACAGTTTCCAAAACGTTTGTGTCTTTGAAAAATAAGCAGATTCATTATTTATTTCCTATGTATAGCATAAGCAAAATGTTAGATGGTTACTACAATGTCACAATGTCTTTCACTGGTTCTCAATGATAACCATTATCATTGTGCGTGCTTTCTGGCCTCACTGCACTATCCTCTGAAGAGACTCGGCATATCTGATAGCTGGTACATGCAGTCCGAATCAGAGTAATCGAGATATCAGTATCCAATTCGTCGAAAGTCAGAGTGTCGTCTTCGATGTCGATGAGCTGATGTGACACTACATTACCAGTGTTGTTCTAGCCTGTAATCTTTTATTACCCATCCATGGCCAGAGTTCATATCAGAAACAACAGGTTCAGGGATGTGGGATCTCTTTCAGATTCTAACATATCGTACGTATATGCTGTTTCAGACTTCTCCGGCATAATGGAAATTTACACCAGATCCACATTCTTCCAATGGTGGAATTGGTTCTCCTTATCACATAGCTCCATAATTCGTATGAAGTACTATTCATCAATCTTGTGGACCCTCGTGCAACCATAATTGGCACAGGTGATATCATCGAGGTCATTAATGAGGCCATAAATGTTAAATGCTTTTCATTGGTCTGACTTTTCCCACTCCGTGTAAGGTGCTGGTTGTGTCACATCAGGTGTATGCGTAAAGAGACCATTGAAGGACTCTCCAGAAAAAAGTTCTCTACAGTGCTTTCCAGACTTGGCAAATAGTGAAACTTCACTGCAGACCTCATATATGACCTCAAAGAATTCACCTGTGCAACCTATGGTCACTGAGGTTCACAAGAATGAGGAATTGTGCTTCATACGAATTAAGGAGAACCAAACTCAACCCTCCGCAGAATGTGGATCTGGTGTCTTTTCCATCATGCCGGAGAAGTCTGGAACATCATATACGATATGTGAATCTAGGTGAAACTAGGTTGGAAACAGGAAGAGCTCCCACATCACTGAACCGATGTTTCTAATGTTAACTCAGACCATGGACGTTTGACAAGTTAGAACCACGATGGTAACCCGGTAGTGTAATGTCACATCAGGTCATCGAGGTCGAAGACGACACTCTGGCGAGAAAGCACGCACAACGAAAATGATTATCATTAAGAACTAGTGAAAGAAATATGTGACACTGTAGTAACCATCTTATATTTCCTTACGTTATACACAGGAAATAAACAATGGATGTGCTCATTCTAAAAGACACAACACGTTTCGAAAAGTGTCAGTCATGGTATTTACGGAATTTTAAGTTGGTACCCTAAAGCTATTAGTTGGCGTTTTTGCTGTAATAATTCAGTTTGAGAGGCTACTAGTCTACAATATTTCGAACATGAAAATGGATTATTTTGAAGTCACACTTAGATATTCAGCCTTTAAATTCAAATTTTGTTAAGATATAAATCGCCGATAGCCAATGTTATATTCAGGAAATTCCAAGACACCAGGAAACTGTAGTGGCAGCGGTTTGAAAAAAAAAATAACAATCATATGCCGCATCCGGTGATGTTTTGTAAACCAAATGATGGTATAACAACAATTCTCTTTTGCATATCTATTTATTTTTGTTGTTGTTTTTAACCGATTGATCAGAGGTCATAATAACTGATTACGAATAATAAATTTTTGTTGGGAAACAATTTTGCTGCGTCAAGCCAAATATGAAAAAAAATGCTGAAAAATTACCATTTTTGAGCTTAAAATCGAGTTTTTTTTCATTTCCTGCGTTCAAATCACTACATATATTGGATTATTTGGTCCTGACATGTATTTGTTGTTCTATTGTGGTCATTTTGATACCTCATTTGTCTACTTTAGTTTAAAAATGTCAATGTTTATGACTTTCTTCTTGATGACGTCATAACCTGGAACTTATACGATGTTAATATTGGTTTTTTGTTAATTTTTATTTTTGCTTAAACTGATTGATAAGTGGTCAAAAAACGTATTAGAAATAATAGTTTGCTGTTGGGAAACATTTTTGCTGCGTCAAGCCAAATATGAAAAATTTGCTAAAAAATCACCATTTTTTGAGCTTAAAATAAGATTTTTTCATTTCCTGCGTATCAATAACTACATATATTGGATTTTTTTTTGGGGTCCTGATTTATATTTGTTGTTCTATTGTGGTCATTTTGATACCTCATTTGTCTACTTTTCGGTTGAAAAATGTCAATGAAATGACTATTTTTCAATTTTTAGTGAAATTCAAGATGGCGGCCATCTTGATGACGTCATAACCGGAAGTTCATCCCAACTTATGCAATGTTAACATTTGGATTTGTGATCAGTGGGTCATAAGGGTTCAGAAAAAATATTGGTTCGGAGGTTTGGAGGGGGGTGCATGTGGGACCCTCCTAGCCCATGACCTATATATAATATAAGACCTATATCCGTTTCCATTTATTGTTAATTATTACAATTGATAATGTTGAAATTCAAAAGCTATATAGTGAAGCAAGTAAAATGTGTACGCTAAATTTTTGTAAAACCATATGATATCCTAAATATACAATTCATAAGGTTTGGTTACTAAATCTGTTTCACATGTACTCGCTGACACTACCATGGTTAGTAATTTAAAAATAGGATTTACTTCCCTTTACTTATGGTAATACCGTTCTTTCGCAGAACATAGATTTACTTTCGCTTTCGATTTGTAAAGTACACAGTCGAGATTAAGACCTTCATATCAGAATATCACATTTGACATTACTAGATACAGAGGTTTATTACCACACGTTAAATATAATCTATATAGAAAGTCGTGTCTATCATCAGACAATCAAAACTTTAATAATCAGAACAGGACAACTTCAATGTACGCCTCTTATAGTGTTATTACTCGAATTTTCCGGGTAACGGTTGTCCTATTTCAATATTTGAAAATTGTTCTTATATGTCGTGTTGCCTACCTTAAGTCTTCCGAATGATCCCTTATATACATCCTTTATTATTGATAGTATGTCAGTATGTGACAATCTTTTGATAACAACTTAACATCAGTAAAAAAGTCAAACATGATAAAAAAAAACTATTTCAAATGTGTACATGGTAAAACGGAGTTTTCGTCTTATTTTTCATTTCTTTGCATATAATTACACATTATGCTAATATTTTTGGTGCATTCTGATACAGCGATGTCTTGGTGGTAATTGTATGACATAAATACAGTATTAGTAAATATAAGATATACTATCAAACTTTACGTTTACTATAAATATTTCTAATGAAAAGTAAAATAAAAGCCATAAGAGTTTAAACTCATAACAGGGATTGTTTTTCTGTAATTTAGTGATAGGCGGGTATTCATGTATAATATAAATTTCATAATTATACTCAAAACGTTGCAGCCATTTTTACACTCAAACAACTAATTAGGAACGTTTTAGTTTACATTTTTCTTCCATCATTTTCATTGATTTTTTTGATTTTTTTTTTTCATTTTTAACTATCTGTGTTTCAAACAGGTTTATTCTTGGATAGGCGACTGTAATTTCCTGTGGATCGCCATGAGGATATGGGGTTTTTGAAATCAGATGTTGACCTTATGCGGACTACTACCGATGCGTGCTATATATGATAACTATTACCATAATTTGAAAACCATGCGTTCTTTTTTTCGCTGTAAACTATAACAAACCCATGGAAAATAATAAGCAAGCAGCTGAAGTATACCCTCTTCTTAAGTAAAACGTATTTTAAATTAGCTTATTTTTATGTATCTGCAACTCATTTAATAAACTGTAGTTTATTGTTAACTTTTCTGTTTTTTTTTCCGAGGACTCCGGCTTTCCTCCAAAAACAAGCCTGGCACGTGCTTACATGACCCTGGTTGTTATTAGGAAGTAAACCTTATAAACCCACCGTTGTTAACGTTAAAATGTTATATGGAAATCAATAATATTAATTGTGTCTGACGACGATCTTTTTTACTGTAATGGTCACGTTAAAATCATTCAAAAATATTTTTATGTATCTAAAGCAGAAAAAATAAAAACAAAGTCTTCAAATCATAAATATTTAATTTAAGAGATATGTTTTTTTTATAAGTAACAAGCCAGTAAGATAATTATAACAGAATTAGTTTGTGACCTAGAATTCGAGATTCCTTAATATATCCAGTCATAATGTATTGCTCCGAAAGTATAGACACACAATTCGAAGTATTTACTAAATTGTAGATGTGTTCCTTTACGAGCTTTGTGAAATACAATTAAGATAAGATATCACACTAAATTTCACTAGTATGCCATGGTGACATATAATATGACTTTATTTTTTGTTTCGGATATTATTTGTTTAATGTGAAAAAGTTCAATAATTTCAACCACTAAATTCATATCAATAATAAGTTACCGTAATCCCCGTAATTAGCGTCAATCCCCCTATAAGCGTACCTCCCTTTTTCTTGAGAAGGGTTTAAGTTGTGAAAACGTCCCCATCCCATGGAAATAAATATGTTTTACAACATATACTGCCTCTAACATCAGCAATATTTATGTATCTCATATGACATGAACATGTG
>NW_027187697.1:0-67274 GCF_041381155.1 Argopecten irradians | reverse complement strand
AAGAAGTTTCCATTTGAGGATGCAGTTGGGTTACCTTAACCCTGCTACACGGTCTGATGGCACACCAACAGATGTGATGGCCATTTAGCCAGGAAGTTCCCAGGGATTGTTCCACAGGAGGACCTTCCCAAACTAGAGTGTCCTAGGCTTGGTTATAACTGGAACAAGGACATTAAGGCGTTTAAGCCCCATCAATCAATCAATCAACCAAACTAGAGGATGAACTGACTGATTAATCTGTGACAGCTGATTTTGAACTTCATGGGCCAGTATGGGAAAAATGTGTAATAACATCACAGGTGACAAGCAATTTCCAGTTCTGTTCATTC
Source organism: Argopecten irradians (assembly GCF_041381155.1). Classification (NCBI taxonomy): domain Eukaryota; kingdom Metazoa; phylum Mollusca; class Bivalvia; order Pectinida; family Pectinidae; genus Argopecten; species Argopecten irradians. Next base: position 66,945 of record NW_027187697.1, on the reverse strand, counting down.
TGTCTGAAGCCATGTTGACCATTCCCAATGCAAATGCAAAATGCGAAAGGACATTTTATGGTGCACAAACTTCAGACAGAGAACCGAGTCCAGGAGGTCCTGAAGCTGGCAAACACAGCAACAAGGAACCATAATATGTGTCACCAATCTTCAGATTTCCAAATGGAATTGAGAGAATTAGTGCTTGAACTTAGCTTGTACTGTGATGTGTTCATATGGAACAATCTGTGATGTGTTCTTATGTGACTTGATCATGAACAGTATTTATTGAGTTGAGTTTGTCAATTTAATGGTTTAACAAACAGTTGATATTTTCTCTTTGAAAAAAAAGATATATGAATATCTGGTGTCATTTGCAGCTAGTCAGTTGTGTTTATTTAAAGAAAATAATATTTTTAATTGAGATGTTTGTCATATGGAGACATTCAGTTGTTATTTCTATTGAAAGTTTATTGTTATATGTATTCTGTGGACATCTGGGATGTCATTTGTAACTTATATACATTGTATAATAGTTGCTGTATTTGTTTTACAAAGTAGAGTAATATGTGTGATCAGATGTCATTTGTGAAATTGAATATGAAGGAGTTCCTATTTTTTATTGAGAAATTTGTGCAATCATTGTAGGGCATAATTTTTTATTATTAATTTCTAGAGTGTAGGTATGGGCATTATGATGCTGTTATACGATGTTTACTGAATATGTTGACATCTAAAGCTTTAACCTGGTGTTTTTCTTGTTAAGCACCTATTGCTTCTTATCAATTAACTTAAATTCATCCTCATGTGAAATCTTTCAAGATGTTAAATATTATGGAATTTATTCACAAATACAAATAAATGATATAGTTGTTTAAAACTGTTTTCAAGTTATCTGTACTGTATAGTGTGTTAAAAAAAATTCTCTAGATTTACTTCAATTGAGACTTATAGTTAATACGCCACAATGTGGCATGTCAACTCAAATGTCATCAAAAAATATCAAATCTAAATCTTCATCAATGCAATTCAAGTTTGAAATAAGATGAACTTCAGTCTTATTGGGATTAAAAGATGCAAGCGATGCTTTTGCCCACCTGTTTATCTTTTTCTAAATCACTATTAAGTACATATTCAATTTCTCTGCATGAAGATGAGGATTTTATTAGATTTATCGTCCGCAAAAAGACATGTAGAAGATTCAAGCTCAGCAATATTGTTCAGAAAGATAACAAAAAAGAAGAGGACCAAGTATTGAGCCTTGAAGCACTCTAGCCTTAATCCTACATATTTCAGAAAATGGATTATTGTTATTACTTTTTGTTATCGAAAAATAAGATAATTTTCCAACCATAACAAGAAATATCCTGAAATACCATTGTTATTTTACAAGTACACCTTTGTGCCAGACCCAGTCGGAAGCTTTTGAAATATCACAATAAACTAACAAGTGATTTGTTTTCTCTTCCATAGGTACTACACTAACACCATACGTATCTGGGTACTGGAACACAAGCACCAAATATACATATCTAGGTACTAGAACACTAGCCCCATACATTTCTAGGTACTAGAACACAAGCACTATACATATCTAGGTACTACACTAACACCATACATATATCTAGGTACTAGAACACAAGCACTATACATATATGTGTACTAGAACACAAGCACCATACATATCTGGGTACTGGAACACAAGCACCAAATTTATACATATCTAGGTACTAGAGACACTAGCCCCATACATGTCTAGGTACTAGAACACAAGCACTATACATATCTAGGTACTACACTAACACCATACATATCTACTAGGTACTAGAACACAAGCACACTATACATATATGTGTACTAGAACACAAGCACCATACATGTCTGCAGGTACTAGAACACAAGCACCATATACACATCTAGGTACTAGAACACTAACACCATACATATCTCGGTACTAGAACACTAATACCATACATGTCTGGGTACTAGAACACTAACACCATAATGTCTGGGGTACTAGAACACAAGCAACCATACATGTCTGGGTACTAGAACACAAACACCATACATGTCTGGGTACTAGAACACAAGCACCATACATAGTTCTGGGTACTAGAACACAAGCACCATACATGTCTGGGTACTAGAACACAAGCACCATGCATGTCTGGGTACTAGAACACAAGCACCATACAGTCTGGGTACTAGAACACAAGCACCATACAGATCTGGGTACTAGAACACAAAGCGCACCATACATGTCTGGGTACTAGAACACAAGCACCATACATGTCTGGGTACTAGAACACAAGCACCACTATGTCATGGTCTGGGTACTAGAACACACAAGCACCATACATGTCTGGGTACTAGAACACAAGCACCATACAGTCTGGGTACTAGAACACAAGCACCATACATGTCTGGGTACTAGAACACAAGCACCATACATGTCTGGGTACTAGAACACAAGCACCATACATGTCTGGGTACTAGAACACAAGCACCATACATGTCTGGGTACTAGAACACAAGCACCATACATGTCTGGGTACTAGAACACAAGCACCATACATGTCTGGGTACTAGAACACAAGCACCATACATGTCTGGGTACTAGAACACAAGCACCATACATGTCTGGGTACTAGAACACTAAGCACCATACATAGCTGGGTACAAGAACACAAGCACCATACATGTCTGGGTACTAGAAACACAAGCACCATACATGTCTGGGTACTAGAACACAAGCACCATACATGTCTGGGTACTAGAACACAAGCACCATACATGTCTGGGTACTAGAACACAAGCACCATACATGTCTGGGTACTAGAACACAAACACCATACATGTCTGGGTACTAGAACACAACACCATACATGTCTGGGTACTAGAACACAAGCACACCATACATGTCTGGGTACTAGAACACAAGCACCATACATGTCTGGGTACTAGAACACAAGCTACCATACATGTCTGGGTACTAGAACACTAAGCACCATACATGTCTGGGTACTAGAACACAAGCACCATACATGTCTGGGTACTAGAACACAAGCACCATACATGTCTGGGTACTAGAACACAAGCGCATACATGCACCATACATGTCTGGGTACTAGAACACAAGCACCATACATGTCTGGGTACTAGAACACAAGCACCATACATAGCTGGGTTACTAGTAACACAAGCACCATACATGTATCGGGTACTAGAAACACAAGCACCATACATGTCTGGGGTACTAGAACACAAGCACCATACATGTCTGGGTACTAGAACACAAGCACCATACATGTCTGGGTACTAGAACACAAGCACCATACATGTCTGGGTACTAGAACACAAGCACCATACATGTCTGGGTACTAGAACACAGGCACCATACATGTCTGGGTACTAGAACACAGGCACCATACATGTCTGGGTACTAGAACACAAGCACCATACATGTCTGGGTACTAGAACACAAGTACCATACATAGCTGGGTACTAGAACACAAGCATACAATAACATACATGTCTGGGTACTAGAACACAAGCACCATACATGTCTGGGTACTAGAACACAAGTACCATACATGTCTGGGTACTAGAAACACACGCACCATACATGTCTGGGTACTAGAACACAAGCACCATACATGTCTGGGTACTAGAACACAAGCACCATACATGTCTGGGTACTAGAACACTAAGCACCATACATGTCTGGGTACTAGAACACAAGCACTATACATGTCTGGGTACTAGAACACTAACACCATACATGTCTGGGTACTAGAACACAAGCACCATACATGTCTGGGTACTAGAACACAAGCACCATACATGTCTGGGTACTAGAACACAAGCACCATACATGTCTGGGTACTAGAACACAAGCACCATACATGTCTGGGTACTAGAACACAAGCACCATACATGTCTGGGTACTAGAACACAAGCACCATACATATATTATTACTCGATGTAATGGTATAGTCACGTCAAATACTTGTTTGTTTGATTAGTTTAACGTTCCTAATTAACAAATAACAGCCAGGGTCATTTAAGGACGTGTCAGGTTTGTTAACCACATGATAATGTCTGTATTTGATGTCTATAAGGTGTGTATACCACCACAACGACTTGTCACCACATGACAACGTCTGTATTTTGTGCGTATACACACCACATCGACTTGTCACCACATGTATGATAACGTCTGTATTTTGTGCGTATATTACACCACATCGACTTGTCACCACATATGATAACGTCATGTATTTGATGTCTATAAGGCGTGTATACCACAACATCGACTTTTCACCACATAATAACGTCTGTATTTGATGTCTATAAGGCGTGTATACCACCACATCGACTTGTCACCACATAATAACGTCTGTATTTGATGTCTATAAGGCGTGTATACCACCACATCGACTTGTCACCACACATGATAACGTCTGTATTTTGTGTCTATAAGGCGTGTATACCACCACATCGACTTGTCACATGATAACACATCTGTATTTTGTGCGTATACCACCACATCGACTTGTCACCACATGATAACGTCAGTATTTGATGTCTATAAGGTGTGTATACCACCACATCGACTTTTCACCACATGATAACGTCTGTATTTGATGTCTATAAGGCGTGTATACCACCACATCGACTTGTCACTACATGATAACGTCTGTATTTTGTGCGTATACCACCACATCGACTTGTCACCACATGATAACGTCTGTATTTGATGTCTATAAGGCGTGTATACCACCACATCGACTTGTCACCACATGATAACGTCTGTATTTGATGTCTATAAGGCGTGTATACCACCACATCGACTTGTCACCACATGATAACGTCTGTATTTGATGTCTATAAGGCGTGTATACTACCACATCGACTTGTCACCACATGATAACGTCTGTATTTGATGTCTATAAGGCGTGTATACCACCACATCGACTTGTCACCACATGATAACGTCTGTATTTGATGTCTATAAGGTGTGTATACCACCACATCGACTTGTCACCACATTATAACGTCTGTATTTGATGTCTATAAGGTGTGTATACCACCACATCGACTTGTCACCACATTATAACGTCTGTATTTGATGTCTATAAGGCGTGTATACCACCACATCGACTTGTCACCACATTATAACGTCTGTATTTGATGTGTATAAGGCGTGTATACCACCACATCGACTTGTCACCACATTATAACGTCTGTATTTGATGTGTATAAGGCGTGTATACCACCACATCGACTTGTCACCACATGATAACGTCTGTATTTGATGTGTATAAGGTGTGTATACCACCACATCGACTTGTCACCACATGATAACGTCTGTATTTGATGTGTATAAGGTGTGTATACCACCACATCGACTTGTCACCACATGATAACGTCTGTATTTGATGTGTATAAGGTGTGTATACCACCACATCGACTTGTCACCACATTATAACGTCTGTATTTGATGTGTATAAGGTGTGTATACCACCACATCGACTTGTCACCACATGATAACGTCTGTATTTGATGTGTATACCACCACATCGACTTGTCACCACATTATAACGTCTGTATTTGATGTGTATACCACCACATCGACTTGTCACCACATTATAACGTCTGTATTTGATGTCTATAAGGCGTGTATACCACCACATCGACTTGTCACCACATGATAACGTCTGTATTTGATGTGTATAAGGCGTGTATACCACCACATCGACTTGTCACCACATGATAACGTCTGTATTTGATGTGTATAAGGTGTGTATACCACCACATCGACTTGTCACCACATGATAACGTCTGTATTTGATGTCTATAAGGCGTGTATACCACCACATCGACTTGTCACCACATGATAACGTCTGTATTTGATGTCTATAAGGTGTGTATACCACCACATCGACTTGTCACCACATGATAACGTCTGTATTTTGTGCGTATACCACCACATCGACTTGTCACCACATGATAACGTCTGTATTTGATGTCTACAAGGCGTGTATACCACCACATCGACTTGTCACCACATAATAACGTCTGTATTTGATGTGTATACTACCACCACATTTGATGTGTATACCACCACATCGACTTGTCACCACATTATAACGTCTGTATTTGGTGTGTATAAGGCGTGTATACCACCACATCGACTTTTCACCACATAATAACGTCTGTATTTGATGTGTATAAGGCGTGTATACCACCACATCGAATTGTCACCACATGATAACGTCTGTATTTGATGTGTATACCACCACATCGACTTGTCACCACATATAACGTCTGTATTTGATGTGTATAAGGCGTGTATACCACCACATCGAATTGTCACCACATGATAACGTCTGTATTTGATATGTATACACCACATTTGATGTGTATACCATCACATCGACTTGTCACCACATTATAACGTCTGTATTTGATGTGTATAAGGTGTGTATACCACCACATCGACTTGTCACCACATTATAACGTCTGTATTTGATGTCTATAAGGCGTGTATACCACCACATCGACTTGTCACTACATGATAACGTCTGTATTTGATGTCTATAAGGTGTGTATACCACCACATCGACTTGTCACCACATGATAACGTCTGTATTTGATGTGTATAAGGTGTGTTACCACCACATCGACTTGTCACCACATGATAACGTCTGTATTTGATGTCTATAAGGTGTGTATACCACCACATCGACTTGTCATCACATGATAACGTCTGTATTTGATGTCTATAAGGCGTGTTTACCACCACATCGACTTGTCACCACATGATAACGTCTGTATTTGATGTGTATAAGGCCACCATCACATCGACTTGTCACCACATGATAATGTCTGTATTTGATGTCTATAAGGTGAATATACCACCACATGATAACGTTTGTATTTGATGTGTATACCACCATATTAATTTGTCACCACATTGTAACAACTGTATTTGATTATGTATGTCACCACACAAGGACTTGTATATTTGATCTTCTTTGTTCCAAGATAACCTCTGGAAGTTGGTTGTAATAGTTTAATGTACAGTAAAACACGTTTATAATGAACATTCTTACAGCGAATGCATGTTTCTAACATTTAGTAATTTTCGTTTCCTGTCAAGGTTCCTATAAGATGTCTGTAATATGTGTATAACAAACTGAATAAGGTGGTCCCCAAAGGTTTGTTATAACCATGGTTTACTGTATACCCCACCTATTGTACATGTAGCTTAATAATAACACAAACATAAGACTATGTAAGAAGTTTTAATTACAGTTTATTAAATAATACATAATGTAATAATAATGCACATATTAAGTTATGTATCACTGCAAAATGATTAAATACTATTAAAGCACCCTTCTCCTTCATCCTGACTCAGTAAATATCATCCTGACTCAGTAAATACGATTGTATGGTAAATAACTTTTAAAATAAAATATGGCAGAAAAAACTATGATCTATGACCTGGGCTGATGCGAAATATCTGTTGAAAAAGTTTCAATTTTCAGCAGCTAGATAATCTGAATTTAATACATGTACCAGCACATGCTGACTCCAGTTTTATCTAAAATCATTTTGAGTATCACTAAAAGTTGAAGTTTGTGTCAATGAAAAATTAGTAAGTATTATATATGTATTTAGAGCCTATGCTAAAATTGGTGAAACTAGAACTGTCGCCAGATCTAGATGTGGATCAAACTATATAACCCCCGCTGCACAAATTTAGTAATAACTCTACATTAATAGGGAACATATCAGAACCCTATAGTTTATTCAATTCCCATTATTTGTCAGGGTTCTGTGCACCAAATTTTATCAAAATCTGTCAAGTAGTTTTAGAAGGAGTTTGCAGGGACAAAGTTGCATCTACAAGATGGACAGACAGATGGATGGATGGTACGGACGGACGACGGACAACCCGATTCCAGTAATAACCTATAACACCAAAATTTGCCTTAAAACCAAATATTCAACATATATTTTTTCTGCTTTTCCTTTTAATTACAGATCAATTACTACCGTTATTAATGAAAGTTTAATACAACAGGAAGATATGCATGTTAATTGTTCTTAGCTATAGGTAATTTCTTCTATTATATATATATGTAAATAACTATGAATAAGTTAATTATTAAAAAATTCAAACTATTAAATGTTATTTTATAGATCCAGTCCAGTGCCAATACTGTAAATGTGGACATTTTCGTGAGGGGGAAATTTTGCTAATTATCTATCGGGAAAATAACAACACTGTGAAAGTTACATGCATACCAATAGCGAAATTAAGCGGAAATATCCATGTAGTATACAGTATGCTTTTATTAGTAAAGATATGCTCTTAAAAATATGCTTCTTTATACAGTACATGCATGTAATCATGTGGAGAGGGCATATATAGGCTTTGTCTGCTACCCGATCCAAAATTGAGTCTCTTTGATTTAATAAAATATATTTTTAAAATAAAAAATAAACCTACATATCAAATTTGAGAGTTTCCTTCAGTATTTCCTGAGAAATACCAATAAAAACTTCATAAATTGTTGAATTCCAAGAAGGCTGCCTGGCGGCATCTTGTTTTTGATCAGACCCAATAGGCAATGTGTACAACTAGACACCAAGAAGAATTTACATATGCAATATGAGAAAAATTCCTTCAGCATTATCTGAGAAATAGTGCTATGGCAAAATCCAAGATGGCTGCCAGTCTGCCATCTTGCATTGGTCAAAATACAAAATACAAAAAGGCACCAAGGGGAACCAATATACCCAATTAGAGAAAGATACCTTCAATACTTTCTGAGAAATAGCGATAATTGTCAAAATCCAAGATGGCTGCCAGTCCGCCATCTTGTTATCCAATCAGTCCTAAAATACAATATGCACAACTAGGCACCAAGGCAAACCTATAAATGAAATTTGAGATAGATCTCTTATGTATTTTCTGCAAAATAGCTATAACAAGAATTGTTTAATATGGAGGGAAGGACAGAAGGAAGAACGGATGAACAGATCATGGACATTAGACAATTTGAATCAGATAGGGACTAAAAAATGTTGAATCTTGGAAAATCTATGTCAGCTTTTGAATAAACAGGAATGACATTAAACACACCCAGTCTATACAACAGAGACATGTTGCCAAAGAAAATACACCTTCTCTTCAAAATTGATAAGAAATTTGCTGTCACTGGACAACAACATTTTTCTTTAAGACTCTGCAAAAATTTCTTTATAGCCCTGTAACTTTTCTTCTTGATATCTTGTTTAAAGTACAGATAACATTATCCACCCAGGCTTCATCCATTGTATAAATCAAATTTCTTCAGAAATAGTTTTACGTTTCTGTTGTACAATTTTTTAACCAACTGTGTTATTTTTAAGAAATTTGTCCTTGACATTATTCTGAAATTAACCAAATGTAATTCTGGGTGAATTGTGACTATGTGAGCATTCATACTATTTGTATTTGCCATATAATATAACATAATATACATTTACAGTTTTGAACAAAGACCAAATGTACTATTCCCTTCTTCAATGGAATCCTCTGAAACATCCTTGAGCCACATTTCTTAATTGACCTCCCATTGATCACCCTGGTAGACTGCTCCTGAACAAAATTTTCAACTTCAGCAAAGGGTGGTGTCAGTCTTGGGAAGCTTGCAATGTTCATCCAGAAGCACTTCAAATCTGGCACACTTGTCAATAAATAAATGAATAATTAAATTATGTATAGGTATACTGATATTGACAAAAGGGAGAGTTCAATTCAATAGTTTTTATCCATAGTGGCTAATGAGCATTAAAAGGAAATACAATAAAGCATATTCTAAGCAACCTAATAACCAACAAGCACACAAAACATTTTTATAGTTATAACTAGCACTGCAAGCAAATGGTTAACTAATATCCCCGCTAACCACTCATTTGGGAACATAGCAACCAAATGTTGTTTTAATCCATGGATAAAGTTCAATTATGTTCATTTTGACATTTCATTTGGTAACAATGACAACCAAATGACAGCCATTGTATTTGGCATCCTTTCAAAAACTCTGTGGCTTAATCGGACAATATCTTCATTTATATATGATTAACCAGAAGCCTCTCTTTTGTTTCCATGGTTTGATTTGGTTTATTAGACTTAATGTCTTATTAACAGCTATCAGGTAATGTAAGGACAGCCTCGCCTGTGTACAATTGTGTTGTGTGTGTGAATGTCTGTATGTTTTGGGAGGCTGTGTATGTGATATATTTATATTGTGTTTCCAAGGTATCCATTGTTATTATTAAACCATGTGATGTGGTAATTAATAGACATCCATGTGTTACAAAATTGATTCAAAGTTTAAAGTTATTGCCTATATTACAAAACCTGTGTATATTGACTTGGTTACCTTGGCAATCAAAAGTTTGGGAAAATAAGTGTTCTTTTATATCTACACATTATTGTGAATTTTCATCAGAATTGGTCCAGTTCAGGAGGAGTTGTACGGACAACATTTGCAGATGACAGACATCCAGACATAAGGACAGACATCCAGGGAAGTTGATTCCAACGTATAGCCCTAACTTCATTGCAGGGGGTATAAGAACAAAATTATTTCAACTATATTCAATACAATTTAAGTTACTTACCAAATGGGCAGGACATAGATGTAGATCAGGAAACTGGTGATGTAATTTTCCCGAGCATCTCCTGTCGCCATTCTTCCAGAGTCTGAAGATTTTCTGTGCATTCAAAGATAAAGATAAAATGTAAAATCTCTTAATGAAAGCAAGCAATATTTCCGATATCCATGATACAGGTAAGCTTGTTTACCTAGTACATGAGCAATGTATTTCAATTTCAAGAAGACTTCGTTGTTTTTATTTACAAATGTACATCAGATGGATTGGACATCTGAGGCCTAGGCTATGCCCATTTACATGCAAGTCCTTTCCAAATTATCAATTAACATATAAATATACATTCTGCATAACAAGTTTTACCTGATATGTGTTGTAATACATGACTTTCCAATGTTTTTGTCATAAAATGCGTTATGATTAAATGATACATCCATACCAGCTTGAGCTACACCAATTAGGCTTTCTCAGAAACATGGTCTATAACATGCTGTGTGCGAGTGATATGTTACTGCTGTGTTCTAGTGACTTTCCTGATGGCATCCACAGGTAATGGAATTTGTATAAATACTTAACTTATAAATAAATTCAGTCAATTTAACTACAAGTATAGATAACTATCAACAAGAGGCCCAGAGGGCCTGTATCGCTCACCTGTTTTGTTTTTTTTGAGTAATTCTGTAATTTAGTAATTAGTGATTCAAAAATCACAAAGACTCTAACAATTAGGAAAATAGCAAAATTGACTCCATGATTTGTTTAATTTTGAATCCCAACCATATAATGATGCTATAGTCATACCATACGAATATGCTATCCAATACATAGTTTCAGAGAGGAAGTAATTTTTATGAAAATAGTAGCCTTATTAACCTTTTTGGCCCCGCGCCTAAGGCCCCGGGGGTCAGCCCCATCATTTGTACAATTTTGAATCCTCACCTTAAGGATGCTACCATTGCACTATGAGTGCTATCCCATGCTTAGTTTCAGAGAAGAAGTCGTTTATATGGAAATAGCCAAATTGACCCCTTTTGGCCCCGCCCCTCAGGCCTCTGGGGGGTCAGCCCCATCGTTTGTACAATTTTGAATCCCCACCCTATAAGGATGCTACCATTGCATTATGAGTGCTATCCCATTCTTAGTTTCAGAGAAGAAGTCGTTTATATGGAAATAGCCAAATTAGCCCCTTTTGGCCCCACCCCTCAGGCCCCGCCCCTCAGGCTCCTGGGGGGTCAGCCCAATTTTTTGTACAATTTTCAGTCAGTAACCCATAAGGATGCTACCAGTCAAATTTTGTTGAATTCCGAACAGCGGTTATGGAGAAGAAGTCGATTGTTGGCGGACGGACGGACGACGGACGCCACGGTATGGCATAAGCTCACCTTCGTCCTTCGGACCAGGTGAGCTAATAAATTAATGCATCTGGTCTAGTGAGATATTGACCTGGTAGTGATCAACAGACATATCTCAAATTTACCATATTGTAAAGTAACTTCACCTCTACTGATGTCTTTGGCTGTAGTGCCATTTTCATTGAAGAGATCTGGTTAGCATGACGTCATGATCACGATCTGTAATGAGAGTAAAAATTGTCTAGCGATAAGTGAACACCACATTGCCACCTTATATTTAGGATATCTGTAATCCAATATCATATTCAAGTCAGCTGTTACACAAAAGACAGTTTTATTCTGAATAAAATATAATGAAATATCCTATTTCAGGAGTTTTTTTGTTATTTAATGAAAATATGAAATGATTGATATTATTATGTCATTTTATGAATTTTCAAGGAAGTTTGCTTCTAGAAGTATATAGGTTAGGTCTAATGATCAAGGCTCAGTTGTTCACAAGGTGATTATTAATAAGCTAATCATAGTTATGTATGTTTATAAAATAATCTGAGGGTTGATAAACACAATATATAACTTACATGTATATTGATTATTGCAATAGAAACAAATAAAGATGATAAGAATGACCTTTTTAAAAAAAAATGTTATTCATGGCAACAAGTAAGTCCCAAAATGGTGCACTAAAGAACTATTACTGTCGACGCGGGATTACTTCGAAAGGCACGGCTGCATTACTTCCTCGATATGTGGATGAACTAGTTACCTGTGCATCTATACACACGAGTGTGGTTAATTTATTCTGGGAATGCAGCGCTTGTTTTCATTGGTCGACGCATTTCTATAAACACGCCCATTTCCTCAAAAAATAAGCTTCAGAAAAGAAATCAGTATTTAAAAATCAGTTTCAGTTACCGATACATATCTGACATACGCGACGTAAAGCAGAAAATTTGTAGGAAAAGCACACATTTTGCCGATTTACCTGAAAGACGAATTCTCTATTATCGTGAGCATTTATTTGTAACAAAAGCCATGCGTGTAGTCAAAGCCCCAAAACAGCACCGCTGATCGAGGCCTAGAATCTACAACGACGTCCGTAATTATTTACCGGCAGTAAACCACAGAAAATCTAGTTAAGTATTAGTTCTTTGTTATATTTCGTAACTAAACATATGTTTTTTAATTATAAATAGAGTCGGTTGCTTTTACGAAACTACTGCTGAAAATGTTTACATTCTGTTCGTAAAATTAGGTCACAATCGAACTGTCAGATTGTCTACCCCCCGATCGCAGATTGTCTACGTCTACAGATACAGATTTAAACTGATGAAAAGTATGTATCGTTTACGGTTACATTGTTAAAATATTACCAACAAGTGGATTGTTTTGGCTGGAGCTGAATATCCAGCGTTCTCGCTGACATGACACCGCGTAGGGCTAACTGGCTTGCCCAAACCAGCGTACGGCACATGTTTACAATATGTACGTTGTTGGGGTGCTGTTTTTGTGCACAATATTTCAGCGCAAATAATTTTATTTATTACTTAAAATGTTCATTTGAATTCATTTTCTGTTGTAAAAGGCATTATAATGATCATTTATTCAGTCTTTAATTCAAAAATCTTTGTGGCAATAATCAAAATACCCCGGTACCGTCATTTATGAGGATCCCATTGTGCCGATTTGCCGACAAAAATCTTAATTTTACTTTGATCATTTGTTCGAACTGATTAACTAAAGATTTGTTTTCCTAAAAAAATGTGTGTTTTAACTATCCGTCGGTTCAAATTAATCGGGGCATTACAATACAGTATATATGTAAAGTTCTACACCGAAACTGAGAGGCCATGTACTAGGCCGTCACATCTCGGTGATCACTGAATTGAAGAGTTTTACATGAACAGTGTACGTGCTGTCAGTGTTGTTTATGGGGCGGGGCTTATGAAGTCAGACTCGACCAATCGCCACGCGCATGTTATCCCATTCAATTTGTGCCTCTAGTGATGAAAGGAACTTCCTCCGTCTGTCTGGTTAGTACTTCACCTGTGCCTTTCGAAGTAATCCCGTGTCGACAGTAAATTAAATGATGAAAAATTAAGATCCACTTTACTTCAATCTTAACTCAACAGACTGACAATGATAATCTTAAAAAGGAAACAAAGAGCCATGCCGGACTCCAACAAAATGAATGACTGTTCATTCACTTACTTGGTGCCTCTATAAACATATTTGCATCAGTTTACTTTGAATTCGTAAATTCTGTTTGTACAAATTAATTAATTTCGTTTACAGTAATCATACCTTCATCAAGAACTGACCAAGAGTTACCTACCAAACATCATTCATTGGTATGAAATCAGCCACGTTACTTTCTCCTTTCTCACCAGTCTCCTTGTCATCTTTGTCCTCCTCGTCATCCCCAGAATGTGTGATAAGTCCTCTAGTTGGAGCCGGTGGCTTCTTTCATTTTACCTGTAAAGTAACAAAGGAGTAGACTAACTACCACTGTCACCAGAGTAAACAACTAATACTCCCTGTTGCACAAAATTAATAATAACTCCATTAATAGAGGAAATTGCAGAACCCAATATAGTTTTCTCATATCCCCTTTATATCAGGGTTTTATGTACCAAATTTAATCAAAATCTGCCAAGTAGTTTAGGAGGAGTTTGCCGAACAAAGTTCCAGTATACCCCATTAACTTCATTGCGGGTGGTATAATAAAAGGAGTCACAATGCTACAATAGTTATTCTGACTTAATTTTGTTAATCGCCTACACTTTTGACTGTTACCTTACTGTCCCCTACACTTTGACTTTTACCTTAAAGTGCACTATACTTTGACCTTAACCTTACCATGCCCTACCCTTTGACCTTTACCTTGCAGTTCCCTACACTTTGACCTTTACTTTGCAGTTCCCTACACTTTGACCTTTACTTTGCAGTTCCATACACTTTGACCGTTACGTTACTGACCCCTATACTTTGACCTTAACCTTACCGTGCCCTACACTTTGACCTTTACTTTACTGTCCCCTACACTTTGACCTTTACCTTACAGTGCCCTACACTTTGACCTTTACTTTGCAGTTCCCTACACTTTGACCATTGGGCCGTGGTGGCCGAGTGGTTAAGATGTACCGACATATTACCAAATGCCCTCCACCTCTGGGTTGCGAGTTCGAATCCCATGTGGGGCAGTTGCCAGGTACTGACCGCTGGTTGGTGGTTTTTCTCCGGGTACTCCGGCTTTCCTCCACCAACAAACCTGGCACGTCCTTAAATGACCCTGGCTGTTAATAGGACGTTAAACTTATCAAAACTTTGACCATTACCTTACTGTCCCCTACACTATACTTCGACCTTAACCTTACTGTCCCCTACACTATACTTTGACCTTAACCTTACCGTGCCCTACACTTTGACCTTAACCTTACAGTGCCCTACACTTTTACCTTAACCTTACCATGCCCTACACTTTGACCTTTAACTTACTGTCCCCTACACTTTGACCTTTACCTTCAAGTGCACTATACTTTGATATTTACCTTGCAGTGCCCTACACTTTGACCTTTACCTTGCAGTTCCCTACACTTTGACCACTACCTTACTGTCCCCTACACTTTGACCTTTCCCTTACTGTCCCCTTCACTTTGACCTTTACCTTACTGTCCCTTACACTTTGACCTTTACCTCACAGAGCCCTAAACTTTGACTTATACCTTAAAGTGCCCTACACTTTGACCTTTACCTTGTAGTTCCCTACACTTTGACTATAACACCTACACTTTGACCTTTACCTTACAGTCTCCTTCACTTTGACCTTTACCTTACAGTCTCCTTCGCTTTGACCTTTACCTTAGAGTCCCCTACTCTTTGACCTTTATCTTACAGTCCCCTGCACTTTGTCCTTTACCTTACTGTCTCCTAGACAACTGATGAGAGCTGGACCGATGACATTGATGTGATGTTTACAGTGTGGTTCCATATTTTTGGCCGAAGTTTAACAAATGGCTATTGTCATGTTCACCTGCAAACAAAGAGATATACACTTCAATGTGATTTTTGCTGGGAATAAAATTGTATTTTCTTTCCACAAAACACATTTTCTAGCCATTTAAATGTTCAAAATTCACAAAATTTAATTTTATAAAGTGTATCTAACAGAAACACATTATCAGGCTTAATTTACTTACAACAACTAGAACTGTCGCCAGAGTGGACGACTAATACCCCCTGCTACACAAATTTAGTAATAACTCCATTAACAGGGGACATTGCAGAACCCTATATAGTTTGCTCAACTCCCCTTTATGTCAGGATTCTGGGTATCAAAGGACTATGTATGGTTTGGGCCCTTTTTGGCCCCCAAATCCATCAAATTTTCAAACCTGTTCATTTGTTGTATTCTAAATATTTAGTATATCCCTAATTCATCTATGATGACTGTTTTCTAATTTTGCAGATGAAGTTACCATGGTAACCATTAATTATGCAAATGTGGAAATTTTGACAATTTTTGCTATTTTTTTATAGGTATCTAATTTTGCAGCTTCAGTTGCCATGGTAACCACTCAAAATATGCATAAATTATGAAAATGTGGAAATTATTGACAATTTTTGCGATTTTTTATAGGTTAAATTGTTGTTTTAGAAACCATAGAGCGCATCCTTGAACAAACTTTATACTTCTCCTGAAGTATAGGAAGTGCAGACATATTCTCAGTCAATATTAAGTTTGTTCGAGGATGCTCGATAGTTTCATAGACAAAAACTGTCTATACAATTAAGTTAGGGATATACTAAATATGAAAACTACAACAATTTAGATACCAAATAACAGAAGATACTGGTGTCCTTCTTCATCCACACCCCTCATGAAGATCGTTCTGCTGCCTTAGCATAGCACTGCATTGCTGTCCTTCTGGTCCTGCCCAACAACCCTAAAGCAGATAGCAACGATTTAATAATGATTTGCGTAATCATTACTTGCTCCATTAGCAGTAATAGGCACCAATCGTAGCTCTAAAGACGACACTATTATCTGTCTAAAAGTCTTTTGAGCTACAATATTGCAGCTACATCCGGCTACGTCCTGGACGGTACATTTTCACCTTTCCTCAATCCTGTTAAGTAACATTTCATGATTATAATCAGATTCACAATGTAGCCTACAGTAGGTCTACTCTGATGTGAAAACAAGAGGCCCAGAGGGCCTGTATCGCTCACCTGGTTTGTAATGCCAAGTAATGTTCTGAATACAGGTTCATTGCTTCTTTTCTGAAGGAATTTTAATATTAACCTCTAAATCCCCTATTGGGCCCCACCCCTCCTGCCCCCAAGGGGTCAGAGCCAAAATTTATACAAGTTCTGTTCCCCTTCCCCCAAGGATGTTTATGGCCAAATTTGGTCACAATCCAAGCAAAACTCTAGGACAAGAAGTGATTTATAGGATTTACCTCTATTTCCCCTATTGGGCCCCACCCGTCCTGCCCTCGGGGGGCCAGAGTCAAAATTTATACAAGTTCTGTTCCCCTTCCCCCAAGGATGTTTGTGGCCAAATTTGGTTACATTCCATTCAGAACTCTATGACAAGTAGCGATTTAAAGGATTTACCTCTATTATCCCTATTGGGCCCCGCCCCTCCTGCCCCCGGGGGGTCGGAGCCAAAATTTATACAAGTTCTGTTCCCCTTCCCCAAAGGATGTTTGTGGCCAAATTTGGTCACATTCCATGCAGAATTCTAGGATAAGTAGCGATTTAAAGGATTTACCTCTATTTCCCCTATTGGGCCCCGCCCCTCCTGCCCCCGGGAGTAGCGATTTAAAGGAAATGTTGACGGACAGACGGACGGACGGACGGACGACGGACGACGGACGCCGCGCCATGACATAAGCTCACCGGCCCTTCGGGCCAGGTGAGCTAAAAATCATAGTTAAGATTAGTAACGTTATTAAAGGGAAAACAAGTATACTTGTATTTCAAGAATCGTTTGAGACATTCCCCATTCAAGGGCAGCCATATTTGTTTTACATTCCGACACGCTCACTGACCCCTATATAAAGCGTGTGAATTGACACACGTGCGCTCATGATCAGTCTATACATGTACATATACACCTAGGAGTTGTCCACTGTGTATCGCCTACTAATACGTAAACAAAGTCATTATCTATAATTCTGTATAGGGCTTGTTTTAGCAAAAAAACATGTCAACTCCTCTAAGCTTTTATTTAGATGTTTGTCAAAATCAAAATTTCACACGTTGTCAAGTGAATAGAAATCCAAATAATAATCCGTCCACATATGCACTCAACTGGCCATGTGCACGTGACTACTTGTCCCGAACGAGTGACAACTTAGCTACCAATTACACACACGTGTCAATGTACGCGTAAAACCTATAAATAGTGTATATTGAAGTGTTATATTTAAGCATTGAAGTCACTATCTTTTAATTTCATCAGGGTATGAAAGAAATTGTGTTTGCAAACTGGCGGATTCTCACAAATGTTTGCAAACAAAATTTATTGAGAAAGTTTTATGGTGCCGGGCCCCGATAACTTTTGTGCAGTACTATTGTTTCTATTGGTGATGGAATGACGTCAAAAGATGAAATCCTGTGCTAACGTCATTTCAGCAGGAAGATTACAAAGAGTGACATTCCATCACCACTGGAAATGCTAGTCCCGCACAAACGTTATCGGGTAACACATGGGTTATCGGGTATCACGTGCGTTATCAGGTATCACGTGGTACGTGAATATGGCCCATTTGGGATCTAGCTGACAACACATTCATGTATTACTTCACTATATATATGATTAAACCTTGTCAGGTGAGTGCAATGTTTATTTTCAGTTTGACATTGTTATTTGCAATATAGGGGCATGTGTACCTGAGACAAGATATGTTTAGAATGACGCACGTTAGCCCGAGATACTCTGGCCCTGACACCAGACTTATAGACATTATGACAGATAGATGTCTGGCGTAGGGCCAGAGCGCAGTAGTACTCGAAAACCTGGAATAAGCCCATCTCCGATTCAGACTGCTTACAAAACATTACCGCCGAGAAGCGTCCATTTCCTTCGTCTTTTCAACAAATGAATATTTTTTCTATCCATATAAATCCATTTTACCATGCATGCACCTCATATCATCTCAATACAGTAGCTTTGCATAATATGAGAAAATGGCGACGGCGAGGAGGGAAATTTCAAACTGCGGAAAAGAAGCTACTGTATTGAGATAATATGAGGTGCATGCGTGGTAAAATGGATTGGTATGGGTAGAAAAAATATTCATTTGTTGAAAAGACCAAAGTAAGGGACGCTTCTCGGCGGTAATGTTTACAAAACTGTCTGAATCGGAGATGACCAGACCCGATACCAAATGGTGTCGGCTTATTCCAGGTTTTCGAGTACTACTGCGCTTTGGCCCTACGCCAGACATCTATCTGCCATAATTTAATGTCCAAGTCTGGTGTCGGGGCCAGAGTCTCTCGGGCTAGACGCACGTGTGTCAAGTCCCGTGCTTTATATAGTGGGTTGGCCAGTGAAGGAAATAATTTAAGCAGAGCAAAAAGAAAAATGGCTGCCACTACCTTGGATAGGACACTGTCTCAGATATAATTTTCGAAAAGTATTTCATGAATCATTATATATTTTTTTAATTTCAAATGCTTGGTTTTTAACTTGCATTGTCAGTTTTAAGGCTTACATAGACATAAGACCTACTTGGTATGTAGCAGTGTCATTAAACATTGATATTCAACATCTTTCATAGGTAAATTTTCGTCCATTTTATTTTTTTGAGGAAAACAACAGTATAGAAACAGGTACATTTGTACTTGTCCCTTAACTGTACAGTACATCGCAGGGATTTCGAAATACTGTTTCATTCGCTTACCTCTGTTCAACGACTTAACGCTTGGCTAGCTGTTGATACAGGCATGGCTTCTGGCATAACGTAAGACGTTATGATGCTATCCTCAGTCTAGGCATACTACGAAGCGTAGGCAATATGGCGGCGATCGATGTTATTCAAAACCGGAAGCGGGTACTGTAGTTTTTTGATTGGTCCACCAATGAGATACAGTCTCTCAAATACTCATTTAAATACTTTTACAAATATGGTCATCCGTGGTTTGGGACCATCGTCCCTCTGGAAAGTAGCTGATTAATGAACACAAAAACAGAGAGTGTTTTATATAGATCGATTAGGTTTCATGGCCATTTAAGGATGAGTCAATTGTACTTGGAGGAACCCAGAGTACCAAAATGAAAACCACCCACCTACAGCCTGAATATATTACCTATTCCTGACCAGTCTTAAACACTTCATATTAAAAAAGAAGACTATACTGTATATTTTACAGAACCAAACAACACTATATCCATATGATGAATAAATACATAAAATATTTGAGTTACATGTACAGATAAATAGATTAGTGATTATGATAAATAGATAAATACAGGGAAAGAGATAATGCCTAAAGCCTAATATTATGCTTGAATAACTCCTAATCACAGTGTATCACGCCGATTCATAGAAGTTTACTAAATATCATTGAAATACACATCATATTCTAAGTCAGCTGACTTCTTACATGTAACCCCCCCCCCCCCCGGCCAGGACCCTAGCCCCTGTGTCATACTGCCCCAAACCCCTGTGTCATAATTGTGACATAAACATCTTCTGTATAATCACTTTCTAAGATATTGGTTCCAGTGCTAAGCTATATTAACAACATATGTGTAATGTGACTTTTTTAACAAAATCCTCCAATTTACAGTGTTGTTATAAAGACAGGTAGGCCTCCGTATTAAAAATAACTACCAAATATGTATAAAGTACAAGCAAAATACCTTCAACATTCGATTTCCAGTCAAAAACATGCAGATTGGGTTCAGTCAAATGGTGTCCAGGGACGCTGAATGATGAAAACGTCATATCCGGTTGTCATCCTATAGCATTTTACATATTTTTCAAAATTACCATTTTTGGAAAGCTACATGTCCATAAGGTCTGATTCCAAAATGGGAGTTTGCTCTCTGCATGGGTTGGTCTGGTAGTGCAAGCTATGTACTCTTATCGACGATAGGGATTCCTGTAAGAAAAATTATGAGAATTGAAACAGTTTAGAAATAAAAATTTAAATATTTCAATGAAATTTGAACCTAGACTTTTGACTTTTACTTATAACTATAGTATAGTTAGTGTACTACAGGATAATATGAACAACTGAATTAAACTTGAAGATCAGGGGGAGATAACTCATATTCTTTACCCCCACCCCCCATTTTTGCAATATCTAGCAAAAAATATCCAGAACTGAAAATTTAAGCAAAGCAAAGTTCCAGAACTGGCCCAGTACTATAGATATATAACTTAGTAATCAAAACAATATCATAAAGAAATGATTATAACATATTATGTCATAATATATCTGATATAACACAGAGAAAGTATGGTGCAGCTTATAAAATATGGATACAAAACAGCCCCAAAAATTTCAAATTTGCCCTGATTTTCTAAATGAGATGATTCTAAAATTACAAATGTATACCAATTGAAGTGAAAAAGGGAATTATCAACCTCTGAAAGATTCCAAGGACAGATAAAATCAAATCTAGAGCAACGTTTGAACCCGAAAAACTGGTCAGAACTTAAGAATCGTGGCTATTAGAAAGAAAATAATTTTGAAAAATAGAATAAAGCTTATCCTTCACTCACATCTTGATGTAAACTAGTCAGTTACAAGATCTGGAAGTGAAAGAATTACACAATTGACCTCTAAAATTGCACCATCTCACTGTTAAATAACTCCGTTTACCAGAGACCTACAGACAATGGAAGGGAGATAACTCGAATTTCACTCGACTATCCATCTCGAAGAAATTAATAACACTGATAATTGAACCAAAGAGGTATATAAGAGAAATATATAGAGAAAAAAGACAAATTATACTCACAAATAAATACTCAGGTCATTTATGGAAAGGTAACTCTGTCTAGTATTTTCGTGAAATGAGTTAACTCGCCTTGGCGCTGTCTTCAAGTCAGGAATAAGCTGTTAAACTTGTCGGCCCAAAAGGTACCATGTTCAAAGCTCGGCTGAAACAGAAGAAATGAATAAATGAATAAATGAATAATTGTATAAATAAATGATTAAATAACTAAAATGAATGAGTGAAAGTACTGCTGATTAATGAACACAAAAACAGAAAGTGTTTTATATAGATCGATTAGGTTTCATGGCCATTTAAGGATGAGTCAATTGTACTTGGAGGAACCCAGAGTACCCAAATAAAAACCACCCACCTACAGCCTGAATATATTACCTATTCCTGACCAGTCTTAAACACTTAATATTGAAAAAGAAGACTATACTGTATATTTTACAGAACCAAACAACACTATATCCATATGATGAATAAATACATAAAATATTTGAGTTACATGTACAGATAAATAGATTAGTGATTATGATAAATAGATAAATACAGGGAAAGAGATAATGCCTAAAGCCTAATATTATGCTTGAATAACTCCTAATCACAGTGTATCACGCCGATTCATAGAAGTTTACTAAATATCATTGAAATACACATCATATTCTAAGTCAGCTGACTTCTTACATGTACCCCCCCCCCCCCCCCCCCCGGCCAGGACCCTAGCCCCTGTGTCATACTGCCCCAAACCCCTGTGTCATAATTGTGACATAAACATCTTCTGTATAATCACTTTCTAAGATATTGGTTCAAGTGCTAAGCTATATTAACAACATATGTGTAATGTGATTTTTTTAACAAAATCCTCCAATTTACAGTGTTGTTATCAAGACAGGTAGGCCTCCGTATTAACAAGAGGCCCAGAGGGCCTGTATCGCTCACCTGGTTTTTTTTTAGTAATTATCACAAAGACTGACAATCATTAGAACAAGAGGCCCAGAGGGCCTGTATCGCTCACCTGGTTTGTAATGCCAAGTAATGTTCTGAATACAGGTTCATTGTTTCTTTTCTGAAGGAATTTTGATATTAACCTCTAAATCCCCTATTAGCCCCACCCCTCCTGCCCCCAGGGGGTCAGAGCCAAAATTTATACAAGTTCTGTTCCCCTTCCCCAAGGATGTTTGCGGCCAAATTTGGTCACAATCCAAGCAAAACTCTAGGACAATTTATTTTAGCAATTTATAGGATTTACCTCTATTTCCCCTATTGGGCCCCACCCGTCCTACCCCTGGGGGGCCAGAGCCAAAACTTTTACAAGTTCTGTTCCCCTTCCCCCAAGGATGTTTGTGGCCAAATTTGGTTACAATCCATACAGAACTCTATGACTAGTAGCGATTTAAAGAATTTACCTCTATTTTCCCCTATTGGGCCCCGCCCCTCCTGCCCCCCGGGACCAGAACCAAAATTTATACAAACTCAGTTCTTATTCTCCCAAGGATATTTCTGGCCAAATTTGGTTACATTCCATGCGGAACTCTGTGACTAGTAGCGATTTAAAGGATTTACCTCTATTTCCCCTATTAGGCTCCGCCCCTCCAGCCCCCGGGGGGCCAGAGCCAAAATTTATACAAGTTCTGTTCCCCTTCCCCCAAGGATGTTTGTGGCCAAATTTGGTTCCAATCCATGCAGAACTCTATGACTAGAAGCGATTTAAAGGATTTACCTCTATTTCCCCTATTGGGCCCCGCCCCTCCTGCCCCCGGGGGGGCCAGAGCCAAAATTTATACAAGTTCTGTTCCCCTTCCCCAAAGGATGTTTGTGGCCAAATTTGGGTACATTCCATTCACAACTCTATGACTAGTAGCGATTTAAAGGATTTACCTCTATTTCCCCTATTGGGCCCCGCCCCTCCTGCCCCTGGGTGATCAGAGCCAAAATTTATACAAGTACTGTTCCCCTTCCCCCAAGGATGTTTGTGGCTGATTTTGGTTACATTCCATGCCAAACTCTAGGACAAGTAGCGATTTAAAGGATTTACCTCTATTTCCCCTATTGGGCCCCGCCCCTCCTGCCCCCGGGGGATCAGAGCCAAAGTTTATACAAGTTCTGTTCCCCTTCCCCCAAGGATGTTTGTGGCCAAATTTGGTTCCAATTCCTGCAGAACTCTATGACTAGTAGCGATTTAAAGGATTTACCTCTATTTCCCCTATTGGGCCCCGCCCCTCCTGCCCCCGGGGGGGTCAGAGCCAAAATTTATACAAGTTCTGTTCCCCTTCCCCCAAGGATGTTTGTGGCCAATTTGGTTCCAATCCATGCAGAACTCTATGACTAGTAGCGATTTAAAGGATTTACCTCTATTTCCCCTATTGGGCCCCGCCCCTCCTGCCCCTGGGGGATCATAGCCAAAATTTATACTAGTTCTGTTCCCCTTCCCCGAAGGATGTTTGTGGCTGATTTTGGTTACAATCCATGCCAAACTCTAGGACAAGTAGCGATTTAAAGGATTTACCTCTAGTTCCCCTATTGGGCCCCGCCCCTCCTGCCCCCGGGGGGTCAGAGCCAAAATTTATACAAGTTCTGTTCCCCTCCCCCCAAGGATGTTTGTGGCCAAATTTGGTTACAATCCATGCAGAACTCTAGGACAAGTAGCGATTTATATAGGAAATGTTGACGGACGGACGGACGGACGGACGGACGACGGACGACGGACGACGGACGACGGACGCCGCGCCATGACATAAGCTCACCGGCCCTTCGGGCCAGGTGAGCTAAAAAATTAGCAAAATTGACTCCCAAAGTTTAATTTTGAATCACAACCATAAAATGATGCTATTGATACCATACAAATATGCTATCCAATACATAGGTTCAGAGACAAAGTAATTTATATGAAAATAGTAGCCTAATTGACCTTTTGACCCCCGCATCTATTGCCGTCTAATGCCCCGGGGATCAGCCCTATCATTTGTACAATTTCATATTCCAACCCTGTAAGGATGCTACCATTGCATTATGAGTTCTCTTCCATGCTTAGGTGCAGAGAAGAAGTCGTTTATATGGAAATAGCTAAATTGACCCCTTTTGATCCCACCCTTCAGGCCCCCGGGAGGTCAGCCCCTTCATTTGCAAAATTTTGAATCCAAACCCTTTAAGGATGTAACCATTGCATTATGAGCGTAATCCCATGTTAAGTTGCAGAGAAGAAGTCATTTATATGGAAATTGACCACTTTTGACCACGCCCCTCAGGCCCCCCGGGGGGTCAGTCCTATCATTTGTACAATTTGGAATACCCACCCTATAAGGATGCTACCATTGCATTATGGGTGCTATCCCATGCTTAGTTGCAGACAAGAAGTCATTTATATGGAAATAGCCAAATCGACCCCTTTTGACCCCACCCTTCAGGCCCCCGGGGGGTCAGCCCCATCATTTGTACAATTTTGAATCCCCACCCTATAACGATTCTACCATTGCATTATGAGTGCTGTCTCATGCTTGGTTTCAGAGAAGAAGTCGTTTATATGGAAATAGCCAAATTGACCCCTTTTGACCCCGCCCCTCAGGCCCCCCCGGGGGTCAGCCCTATCATTTGTACAATTTTTTAATCCCCACCCTATAACGATACTACCATTGCATTATGAGTGCTATCTCATGCTTGGTTTCAGAGAAGAAGTCGTTTATATGGAAATAGCCAAATTGACCCCTTTTGACCCCGCCCCTCAGGCCCCCGGGGGTCAGCCCCATCATTTGTACAATTTTGAATCCCCACCCTATAAGAATGCTACCATTGCATTATGGGTGCTATCCCATGTTTGGTTTCAGAGAAGAAGTTGTTTATATGGAAATAGCCAAATTGACCCCTTTTGACCCCGCCCCTCAGGCCCCCCGGGGGTCAGCCCTATCATTTGTACAATTTTTAATCCCCACCCTATAACGATACTACCATTGCATTATGAGTGCTATCTCATGCTTGGTTTCAGAGAAGAAGTCGTTTATATGGAAATAGCCAAATTGACCCCTTTTGACCCCGCCCCTCAGGCCCCCGGGGGGTCAGCCCCATCATTTGTACAATTTTGAATCCCCACCCTATAAGGATGCTACCATTGCATTATGGGTGCTATCCCATGCTTGGTTTCAGAGAAGAAGTCGTTTATATGGAAATAGCCAAATTGACCCCTTTTGACCCCGCCCCTCAGGCCCCCGGGGGGTCAGCCCCTTTTTTTTATAATTTTGAATCCCCACCCTATAAGGATGCTACCATTGCATTATGGGTGCTATCCCATGCTTGGTTTCAGAGAAGAAGTCGTTTATATGGAAACAGCCAAATCGACCCCTTTTGACCCCACCCTTCAGGCCCCCGGGGGTCAGCCCCATCATTTGTACAATTTTGAATCCCCACCCTATAAGGATGCTACCATTGCATTATGGGTGCTATCCCATGTTTGGTTTCAGAGAAGAAGTCGTTTATATGGAAATAGCCAAATTGACCCCTTTTGACCCCGCCCCCTCACGCCCCGGGGGGTCAGCCCCTTTTTTTTTTACAATTTTGAATCCCCACCCTATAAGGATGCTACCATTGCATTATGGGTGCTATCCCATGCTTGGTTTCAGAGAAGAAGTTGTTTATATGGAAATAGCCAAATTGACCCCTTTTGACCCCGCCCCTCAGGCCCCCGGGGGGTCAGCCCCATCATTTGTACAATTTTGAATCCCCACCCTATAAGGATGCTACCATTGCATTATGGGTGCTATCCCAAGCTTGGTTTCAGAGAAGAAGTCGTTTATATGGAAATAGCCAAATTGACCCCTTTTGACCCCGCCCCTCAGGCCCCCGGGGGGTCAGCCCCATCATTTGTACAATTTTGAATCCCCACCCTATAAGGATGCTACCATTGCATTATGGGTGCTATCCCATGCTTGGTTTCAGAGAAGAAGTCGTTTATATGGAAATAGCCAAATTGACCCCTTTTGACCCCGCCCCTCAGGCCCCCGGGGGGTCAGCCCCATCATTTGTACAATTTTGAATCCCCACCCTATAAGGATGCTACCATTGCTTTATGGGTGCTATCCCATGCTTGGTTTCAGAGAAGAAGTCGTTTATATGGAAATAGTCAAATTGACCCCTTTTGGCCCCGCCCCTCAGCCCCCTGGGGGGTCAGCCCCATCATTTGTACAATTTTAGTTAGTAGCCCATAAGGATGCTACCAGTCAAATTTTGTTGAAATCCGACCAGCGGTTATGGAGAAGAAGTCGATTGTTGACGGACGACGGACGCCGGACGCCGGACGCCCCGGACGCCGGACACTGCTGGGTATCCCCATAAGCTCACCTCGGTCCTTCGGACCAGGTGAGCTAAAAATAACTACCAAATATGTATAAAGTACAAGCAAAATACCTTCAACATTCGATTTCCAGTCAAAAACATGCAGATTGGGTTCAGTCAAATGGTGTCCAGGGACGCTGAATGATGAAAACGTCATATCCGGTTGTCATCCTATAGCATTTTACATATTTTTCAAAATTACCATTTTTGGAAAGCTACATGTCCATAAGGTCTGATTCCAAAATGGGAGTTTGCTCTCTGCATGGGTTGGTCTGGTAGTGCAAGCTATGTACTCTTATCGACGATGGGGATTCCTGTAAGAAAAATTTATGAGAATTGAAACAGTTTAGAAATAAAAATTTAAATATTTCAATGAAATTTGAACCTAGACTTTTGACTTTTACTTATAACTATAGTATAGTTAGTGTACTACAGGATAATATGAACAACTGAATTAAACTTGAAGATCAGGGGGAGATAACTCATATTCTTTACCCCCACCCCCCCATTTTTGCAATATCTAGCAAAAAATATCCAGAACTGAAAATTTAAGCAAAGCAAAGTTCCAGAACTGGCCCAATACTATAGATGTATATAACTTAGTAATCAAAACAATATCATAAAGAAATGATTATAACATATTATGTCATAATACATCTGATATAACACAGAGAAAGTATGGTGCAGCTTATAAAATATGGATACAAAACAGCCCCAAAAATTTCAAATTTGCCCTGATTTTTTTAATGAGATGATTCTAAAATTACAAATGTATACCAATTGAAGTGAAAAAGGGAATTATCAACCTCTGAAAGATTCCAAGGACAGATAAAATCAAATCTAGAGCAATGTTTGAACCCGAAAAAACTGGTCAGAACTTAAGAATCGTGGCTATTAGAAAGAAACTAATTTTAAAAAATAGAATAAAGCTTATCCTTCACTCACATCTTGATGTAAACTAGTCAGTTACAAGATCTGGAAGTGAAAGAATTACACAATTCACCTCTAAAATTGCACCATCTCACTGTTAAACAAGAGGCCCATGGGCCTTAACGGTCATCTGACTATTAGTACAATACAACATAGTCGTTTAAAGATTTTCGCCTATTTGACCTCTGTGACCTTGATTGAAGGTCAAGGTGATTCATTTGAACAAACTTGGTAGCCCTTCATCCCAGCATGCTACATGCCCAATATCAGTACCCTTGGCCTTCTAGTTCTTGAGAAGAAGTCATTTAAAGATTTTAGCCTATTTGACCCTCGTGACCTTGAATGAAGGTCAAGGTCATTTATTTGAACAAACTTGGTAGCTCTTCATCCCAGCATGCCACAGGCCTAATATCACGTCTCTAGGCCTCTTAGTTATTCACAAGAAGTTGTTAAAAGGATTTTAGCCTATTTGACCCCTGTGACCTTGAATGAAGGTCAAGGTCATTTATTTGAACAAACTTGGTAGCCCTTCATCCCAGCATCCTACAGGGCAAATATCAGTACCCTGGGCCTTCTGGTTCTTGAGAAGAAGTTGTTTAAAGATTTTACCCTTTTTGACCTCTGTGACCTTGAATGAAGGTCAAGGTCATTGATTTTGAACAAACTTGGTAGCCCTCCATCCCAGCAACCTACATGCCAAATATGAGTACCCTGGGCCTTCCGGTTATTGAGAAGAAGTCGTTTTGAATGAAAAGTTTACGCACGGCGCACGGCTGACGGCGGACGGCGCGACGGCGCACGGCGCACGGCGCACGACGACGGACGGTGCATGATGACAATAGGTCATCCTGACCCTTCGGGTCAGATGACCTAATAACTCTGTTTACCAGAGACCTACAGACAATGGAAGGGAGATAACTCGAATTTCACTCGACTATCCATCTCGAAGAAATTAATAACACTGATAATTAAACCAAAGAGGTATATAAGAGAAATATATAGAGAAAAAAGACAAATTATACTCACAAATAAATACTCAGGTCATTTATGGAAAGGTAACTCTGTCTAGTATTTTCGTGAAATGAGTTAACTCGCCTTGGCGCTGTCTTCAAGTCAGGAATAAGCTGTTAAACTTGTCGGCCCAAAAGGTACCATGTTCAAAGCTCGGCTGAAACAGAAGAAATGAATAAATGAATAAATAAATAAATGATTAAATAACTAAAATGAATGAGTGAAAGTAGCTGATTAATGAACACAAAAACAGAAAGTGTTTTATATAGATCGATTAGGTTTCATGGCCATTTAAGGATGAGTCAATTGTACTTGGAGGAACCCAGAGTACCCAAATGAAAACCACCCACCTACAGCCTGAATATATTACCTATTCCTGACCAGTCTTAAACACTTAATATTGAAAAAGAAGACTATACTGTATAT
Source organism: Argopecten irradians (assembly GCF_041381155.1). Classification (NCBI taxonomy): domain Eukaryota; kingdom Metazoa; phylum Mollusca; class Bivalvia; order Pectinida; family Pectinidae; genus Argopecten; species Argopecten irradians. Next base: position 37,284 of record NW_027187697.1, on the reverse strand, counting down.
TTTACAGAACCAAACAACACTATATCCATATGATGAATAAATACATAAAATATTTGAGTTACATGTACAGATAAATAGATTAGTGATTATGATAAATAGATAAATACAGGGAAAGAGATAATGCCTAAAGCCTAATATTATGCTTGAATAACTCCTAATCACAGTGTATCACGCCGATTCATAGAAGTTTACTAAATATCATTGAAATACACATCATATTTCTAAGTCAGCTGACTTCTTACATGTACCCCCCCCCCCCCCCCCCGGCCAGGACCCTAGCCCCTGTGTCATACTGCCCCAAACCCCTGTGTCATAATTGTGACATAAACATCTTCTGTATAATCACTTTCTAAGATATTGGTTCCAGTGCTAAGCTATATTAACAACATATGTGTAATGTGATTTTTTTAACAAAATCCTCCAATTTACAGTGTTGTTATCAAGACAGGTAGGCCTCCGTATTAAAAATAACTACCAAATATGTATAAAGTACAAGCAAAATACCTTCAACATTCGATTTCCAGTCAAAAACATGCAGATTGGGTTCAGTCAAATGGTGTCCAGGGACGCTGAATGATGAAAATGTCATATCCGGTTGTCATCCTATAGAGACCGCAGAACCAAATGATTTCGCTATATACGATATATTAACGTTTGCCACTGTCCAGGTTAAATGGAGTTTTCAAGTCTGGTCACCTGTCACTAATTTTGAAAAATGGGCATCTGGCATACCTGTGAATAAAAAGAAATAAAGATCTACCATCTTGCTAAACTTTTATGTTGATGCAAGAAACACCTCCAGTGTTGATGACATGATTCAACATCTAAACTGGCGCTCTCTAGAACACTGTAGGAAAGACATGCGACTAACCATGCTTCATAAAATAACACATAATAAAATAAACATCAGAAAAGACTTACTCGCTCCTCCAGTACGCAACACAAGACATGCACATCCGTACACATATCAGACTCCCTCATGCAGAACACAAACACGTAAATATTCATTTTTTCCTAGAACCATAACAGACTGGAATTCCTTACAACCACAAATTCTCTCAAACCCTTCAACTACAGCATTCAAATCAGCAATCCTTTCTGCCTATTAAACTTTTTTTTTTTTACCACTCACTCCAATTTGACATCAACTTCAGCTTGATGAAGGTGGTCAATATAATATAGATGTAGATGTAGATGTAGATGTATGTGGGGGGTTCCATCTTCCGCACCAAAAATTGACCAAAATATTCATGAAATTCCAATATTGATTACCTCCCCCTGTCAGACACACACTTGACAGAATTTTAAAATTTCTTTACATATTTTACATCTACATGTATTGCCCAAGCCACACATTAAACATTTGAAACTGATGCGCCCTGAATACCCAATCAGCAGGCTCCCAAACATTTACCTCTCTATGAAATCTTGTGCCCAAAAGGGGATTTCCAGGAATCTATTTTTGGTTTGATTCTGCGGTCCCTATATGTATTTTTCATATATAAACTGAAGTTAACTTGACCCCCTCCCCAGGGGGAAACATGAAACCCCAAGGTCATATAATTCACAATTTTCATAAAACACCTTAAGACCTTTCCATCTATAAAGCGTATTTGATTCTACCATTTTCAGAATTTAAGAGGAAGTTTTTTGAAGTTTTAGCCTACTTGCCCCTTTTGGTCCCATCCCTCTGCCCCCAGGGGGTCGGCCAGGACCAATATGGATATGATATTAAAATGCTATCTCAGGCTAATAATTATAACAAAGTTTGACTCATTTCCTAAGAAAATTGAGCAAAAAATGCTCAAAAAGGTGTTTTCCCTATATAAACTATAGTAAAATTGACCCCTCCCCAGGTAGAAACTTGAGACCCCAGGGTCATATAATTCACAACTTTTATAAAGGAACTTAAGATCTTTCCATCTATGAAAAGTATATGATTCTACCATTTCCGGAAGTTCAGAAAGAGATTTTTGAAATTTTAGCCTATTTGATCACTTTTGACCCCACTCCTAAGGCCCCTGGGGGTCAGTCATGGAAAATTTGTTAATAGGATTCAATGACCATCTCATACAGATAATTCTGACAAAATTTGGCTTATAAAAAAAAGTTATTTCCTATAACAAATGACCAAACAATGCTCAAAAATGTGTTTTCCGTATATAAACTATAGTAAACTTAACCCCCTCCCCAGGGGAAAACTAGAGACCCCAGGGTCATATAAATCACATTTATAGTAGAGGGCCTTGAGACCATTCTATCCATGAAGAGTATTCGATTCTACCACATCTGTGAGTGGAGAAGAAGATTTTTGAAATTTTAGTATTTTAACCCTTTTGGCCCCTCCCACAGCCCCCTGGCGATTAGAATAGGTCACCAGGTGACCTAAAGATAGCTCTTTTACATACCAGGTACATGAGAATACAGAAAATGTAAACCAGAATACATGATAATACAGATCTAAGTAAAATAGTACATTTATATAATACAATTTCCTTCATAATAAACAGGACTTTAGACATTAACAATGTAATTTACAGTCAAGACCTGTAGAAAAGGTCAACAAGGTGTTTAATACTAAAACTTGTTTCCTTTTTATCACTTCAGGGCCCGGTTGTTCAAACCGTGATTAGATTAATCACATGATTAGTGAAATTTTTATTTCTTATTTACCGCAAAAGTTGTGATTATATCTTCACTAAACTCATGATGTAAATAAAGAATGGAGTTCTAAAAGTTTCTTATAAAATTTTATATAATTTGTTTACGAGAAAATTATTTCATCCTGATTTGAAAATTGTTGTTAAACTGTGATTAGCTTAATCACCTTTTGAACAACTAGGTCCTGGTGACTGACTAAGTGACTATATAACAAAGGGAGGTAACCCTCTTATACCAGATTTTGTGTACTTTGTTTTCATAAACGATGGTTCTGCAAACAGAACATCAATATATGATTTATCTTCACTTAGTTCAAAGTTTCACAAAAATACAAAGGAGGTGTTGCATGGCCGCCCACGATCGATTTTTAATTTTTTGGTGCAAATACATCAATCGGCACATAATACATATCGGAACAGTACTTATTCCATGAATAGATTAATCTTGCGAATACAGCGCCACCTTTTATAAGTTTTACGTCCGATTCCTACTTGTGCGCCTTTAATGTATCATATCAAAGCATACAAAAGCCAAAGATAAATTATTTTGGTGTAATAACATAGCATTTTGTATTATCTCTTTAACGATATACAATGCTTCATCATATCTGTTGGGGTTTTCTTGCAATTTCCTGTTTTGCTCTTATTTTTTCTTGAAAATAGAGCAATTTCATTTCATTAGTTTTTAATTAATTCCTTAGATAACAATGACAAACCTGCGAGACACTGCATACATGGATGCCGTCCTTACATGACCCTGGCTGTTAATAGGATGTTGATTTAATCAAACAAACATTAAAAACGATTTTATAGAGTCAAGAACGCAGGAATCGGTCTACCGCGAAAGCAAACTGGTTGATTCGCTGATTTTTACTGACGTACTACTACAGCTATAGTCATTTAAGGACGGCATCCGGTGTATGTCATTTGATATATTCTACGGTGTTGCCCCACCAAAGGACAGAACCAAGAGATTTTTCCCCAGAATTAATTTAGTAACAATAGTATTTTTTTTTAAATAGTAATATCAACATTGACCGACATATTATGATTTAAACTAATTGATATGCGTATTACGGTCTCCTTTTGTTCTAAGAAGTTAGACGAAAATCTCTAGCAAAATGAAGCTGCTAGAAAGCAATGGCCATTGAAGGATGCACTTTCATGAAGGATGTTGGATGAGAAAAAAAGCTTATACTTATGTAAATCAGTACCTGGTAAACTTTTTGTTAGTATTATTTCGCGATACCTATAGGCTACTAAAGGTAAACTGAGACATAGAGCCTCGTCTGATGTCTGATTGACGCCAGCAAAAAAGGTACCAAATTTTGTCGCCTTTTACGATCATGCAATTGGTATAGCAGGTGCAATTCTAACGCCCTTCATGAGACGATGGCAACATTGATGGTTCCCTTTAATTTAACCGTGGGCAAAGAACACATACTGTCGTATTTGATCTTTATTACCTTAATGCTTATACAGTTTCTGGAATGCAACATGTCATTGTGTATATGTTAAATCACAACTGTCAGTATTATGTGTCCCACTCTTTCAAAACGGATAAGTAGAATTTCCGAAAAATATTATAAACATGAGTTTATGATGATAATTTCAAGGTTTGGTCGAAACACACACCTCATCATCACGTTCTACTCTTACAGTAAAGTCGATAATATATGACAGTGTACTCTCAGTACTTTGATATTATGAAAAACAGGGAGTAGGGGAAATTCATCTAAAAAAACGTGGCATATCCAGTGATTCATCAACTTGAGCTGTTTGTGGTGAAACGATGATAATCTGAATATAATTTTAAACATCAAAATTTTAGGGTACTCGAGTAGTGCCTTACTTATTCTGTCGCTCAAACGAAAAATAAAAAACTTCAAAAAGTCGTATTTTCTGTCATATTTGATATTTACGTTCGATTTGTGATAGAATGATATTGGATACAACCAAGTGTGATATGTCGTTAAAAAGGCATTTTTATGTGGTATTTTCAATCACAATGAAAACGCGATTTAAGTGTTTTTACTATGACTTATGCCAGGTAAAAGGCCCAATAGGCTTTAAATTTACCAGTGTTAATGTAGGGGGCGCTGTAGTCATAATAATAGTCCAATCGGGTTTTAAGTATTATAGACATATGTGTATTAATGCAATTAACTAATTTAAATTCAAAAATCAAAAATTTATCGTGGGCGGATTTTCACCCTATATGCAACACCTCCTTTATAAAAAATATATAATATTATACCTCATAAACGTGCTTGGCTAAAAATATCCTATGTGTATGGGCATTTTTGAATGATGTAGATCTGACCAACAGCAGGGGGAAATTTAGAACATATTCACACTTATTTGATGTTTTACAATTTTAAATCTCATAAAACAGGATTCACTTTTCAAACTAAAAATGTTCTATGTTAGCAGAATTCTGTACTCCATCATGACAATTAATAACAAAGAATCCCGTGTAGAATATCCCTCAGCTGCCCCAAATTATTATCTATGACGATGTTTGATTATCTTAACTAGAATATGACAAAGTCATTATGACATTTATACATGCACTTTATATAGATTGGTGATAATAAGGAAAGGAAACAGAAAATGGATGAAACGGAACAAAAAGAAAGATAAGTGCAAAGGGCAATAACTGTAAGTTACAGTCGAATAACTCATCCGAGATCTTTCCAAATTTATTCTACGTACACTTGTACTAGTTGGGCGACACCTGAAGGAGTGTCGCGGATGAAATGAAGAGAAGAGAAATGGGAGATAACTCTTGTTGTTATTCTTAAAAGGGACCAATTTCATTAGGTTATGGAAAATATACCAGAGTTTGAAGTCATATCAGAATTTTAGTCTATTTCACCCGTGTGACCTTGAATAAAGGTCAAGGTTTGTTTTTTTTTTTTTTTAAAAACCTTGGTAGTTCATTATATAATATATACTAGCAGTATGAAAGATACATTTTAATTGATTTTCTATAAAAACACCAACAAAGGAAAGTAATAAAAAAAATGAAAAATTCTTTTCAGCTACACCCTCAACACTCCATGGGTTACTATCACTGATGTAATATCCACCCCTTGACTATCTCATAGTAAAATTGGAACCACTTCAGAAGAAAAAACTGACCAATCACAGGCTTGCAGAAATCATTTTTGGCTGCATCCTAAATACTCCAGGGGTTACTATCACTGACGTAATATCCACCCCTTGACTATCTCATAGTAAAATTGGAACCACTTCAGAAGAAAACAAGAGATCCCAGAGGGATCTTGGCGCCCACCTAAGAACGATCTTTGTCTGACAAAGGAAAGAGGGATCTTTTCTCTGCTTTTCAAGCTTTTACTACGTATTACTACACATGAAATTTCAGAAAGATCCTTTGACTGCTTTCTGAGATACATGTATATAAGAGTAACAAACTTCAATTATCAAAATCCTAGATGGCTACCTGTCGGCCATCTTGTTCACCGATTGGTCCTAAAATGCAATATGCACAACTAGACCCCTAGAAGAACCTGCACATACAATTTGAGACAGATCCCTTCAGTACATTTTTAGACATAGCGGAAAAAAACTTCAATTGTCAAAATCCAAGATGGCGTCCTGTCGGCCATCTTGTTCACCGATCGGTACCAAAATGCAATATGCATAACCAGGGACCTAGGGGAACGTTAGCCTGCACATGAAATTTGAGACAGATCCCTTCAGTACTTTCTAAGAAATAGTGGTAACAAGCTTCAACTACAGTAAAACCCCTCTAACTCGAACCCGGATTCCTCGAATACCCCCTATTCGTCGAACTGGTCGTACGGTCCCGACCGTCTCCCTATATAATCTATGTAACAAAACCCCGGATAGCTCGAACAGCTATTCGTCGAATACCCCTTATTCCTCGAACAGAAATATATCCCCGTTTGAGCAAATGCATAGTATGTACCCATGCATTCGTCGAACAGGTGTTCGGCCCTTGGTAATTGTTTACCTGTGTCACACCTGACTGCACCGACCGTCACGGATAATAGCTCACGACCTGTGTTTATACAGGTGTCGTATCAAGCCTTTCGGTAATTAAGGGATTAACGGTGTCAGTATTACCTACCTTCACGATCGCCAGTCGTTGTTTGATGCAAATTTTATTTGAATATTTCAGAAAAGGCATTAAATAATCGATGTCTCTCTTGTAATAATCTTCGCTTAAATACGAAAATAGAAAGTACGCATTGTGAAATGACAAAAGATTCGGAAGAAATCGCTGACGTCCGACTTCCTATATAAGTTCAATATTTTTTTTTAGTTTTTGTGGTTTTTTTCAAAAGACATAAACGATACCAAAATTTGATATTGCTACGTACAAATCACATTGATCCATGTTCGTTTTTATCAGTGCGTTCCGTATCTTTTCCCGCATATTGTATTTTCGTAACTTTCCTCGTGAACACGTGTAACCTAACGCTTTTACAAGGTAGACATAGGTATCGTTGTTTGTTCGTAACTATGCTGGTTAATAACTTTATAGTGTATTTATTTTGTAAATGTGTTAAATGATTTTTTTAATTAAATCATCGAAATTGTACCCATTGTCTGTTTTAACCAATATGGTATTTTGTACCACGTTTGACGATAGTTTACATTAGATTTACTTTGTCGTCAGTATTTTCAAACCCTCATTTTATGTAATACATATTTTTTTCAACTTGATATTGCTATCAAAAAACACTTTCATAAATCAAAGTACTCAAAGTACTGCAAATACAACGCAGCAGAAACAGAAAAATAGAATGAAATCAAATGAATTTCCAAAATCAAAATATATGAACCATATTATAAAGACTTTAATATCAATTATTTCAAGAACATGCAACTGATCACAGAAAATACATATGTTTTGTTTGACATTTTTCTTAATTAAAGTTCCTACATGAAAATTACAAAGAAAACAAAAGTCTTCATTAAAATGAGTTTTTATCCTTAATATACTCTTGTTTCTTATGTTGCACATACACTTATTTTGGTAAAACCATGCACATATGAGGGCAGCCTTATAAGTTATTTTGCCTTTACCTCAGATCTGTGTTTAACATTCATTTAAAAACATTATTTTAAAGTACACAAAAGGGCATATGATTAGTTTACTTTAAAACTCTTATGTCTATAAGCCTTAGATAGCAAGCCCAATTTGAATGAGATTATGTAAGTTGGACAGAGGAGTCACCAGCAGGCAACAGTTGACCTAGATGGGCTGTGTATTATATAACACTCTGTGTATTCTATACACACTCTGTGTATTCTACTAATCAGAAGGCAGTCTTCCCATGACTACTGATTGGTCCTAAGGAATATTATTCAATGAATAGGGAATTTATGAATGGAAGATTATGAATGAAATGGTTCAAGAGGTCACCACTAGATGTCATTGTAGGGCAAGTCCTACTCAGTCCTACACATCTATAGTAAACCGGATAGCATTAATACAAACGCTAGTCGCGTTGTATTAAAAATCCAAAATGCTGAAATTACGGTAATTAAAATGTCATTACAATGTATTGTTTGTCATAGGGAGACCGGACATTTTGACTGTCAACGGTCGATCATGACCAACCTCGGATGAGTCGAATACCCTGTATTCCTCGAATTATTGATGTGGTCCCCTGCTGTTCGAGTTATAGGGGTTTTACTGTATCAAAATCCAAGATGGCGGCCTGTCGGCCGTTTTGTTCATCAATCGGTAAAAAAAATGCAATATGCACAACTAGGCCCCTAGTGGAACCTGCACATGCAATTTGAGACAGATTCTTCTGTACTTTCTGAGAAATAGCTGTAACAAACTTCAATTGTCAAAATCCAAGATGGCGGCCTGTCGGCCATCTTGTTCATCGATCGGTCCCAAAATGCAATATGCACAACTAGGCCCCTAGGGGAACCTGCACATGCAATTTGAGACAGATCCCTTGAGTACTTTCTGAGAAATAGCTGTAACAAACTTCAATTGTCAAAATCCAAGATGGCGGCCTGTCGGCCATCTTGTTCATCGATCGGTCCCAAAATGCAATATGCACAACTAGGCCCCTAGGGGAACCTGCACATGCAATTTGAGACAGATCCCTTGAGTACTTTCTGAGAAATAGCGATAATAACAAATTTCAATTGTCAAAATCCAAGATGGCGGCCTGTCGGCCATCTTGTTAACCGATTGGTCCCAAAATGCAATATGCACAACTAGGCCCCTAGGGGAACTTACATGTGAAATTTGAGAAAGATCCCTTCAGTACATTCTGAGAAATAGCGGTAACAAACTTTAACTATCAAAATCCAAGATGGCTGCCTGGCGGCCATTTTGTAGACCGATCCAGGTCCCAAAATACAATATGCACAACTAGGGCCCTAGGGGAACCTACATATGAAATTTGAGAAACATCCCTTCAGTACTTTCTGAAAAATAGCGGTAACAAGAATTGTTAACGGACGGAAGGACGAACGGACGGAATGATGGACGGATGGACGGACAGACGACGGACCACGGACAAAAAGCGATTTGAATAGCCCACCATCAACAGATGGTGGGCTAAAAACTGACCAATCACAGGCCTGCAGAAATCATTTTTGGCTGCATCCTAAATACTCCAGGGGTTACTATCACTGACGTAATATCCACCCATGGACTAATATCTCATATTAAAATTGGAGGCAGTTCAAAAGAAATCAAGAGGCCCAAGAGGCCTTGACGGTTACTGAGTGCTGATACAGAACATTGCAAAGTTGATTCAAGTCTTTAAATAGCATTTATGAATTAAAAGAAACCTCTTTTGGACCCACTCCTCAGCCCCTGTGGGTCAGTCATGGAAAATTTGTTAATAGGATTCAATGGCCATCTCATACTGATAATTCTGACAACATTTGACTCATTTTCTATCACAAATGACCAAATAATGCTCAAAAATGTGTTTTACCTATAAATTATAGTAAACTTAACCCCTTCCAGGGGAGAAACGTGAATCCATCTGTGAAGAGTATTTCAGTGATTCCACTATTTCCGGAATTTTAGAAGATTGTTGAAGTTTTAGCCTAATTGACCCCTTTTGGCCCCAACCCTCAGGTCCCTAGGAGACCATATAATTCAAAATTTGATTGACCTTTGGCAATGAAAGGTCTCTGCAAAATTAAATTAGGTCACTGGAGACTTCATCTCAGGTGACCTCAAAACTGAGTCCTGCATAGACTTCCTTTCAAGATTACAGAGAAAGTGGCACCCAACTTCAAACCAACACATATGTACAGTGAACCACATTATACAATTCCTTTGATGTACGTTAAATGATCTAATTACCTGTGTCTTCTGTTGCCTGCAGTTTCATTGACCGATTTGCCATGTGTTATATAGCCACGCTTCTACCTGCAAACACTTGTGTTTCTATTCAATGTCGGAACAAACAATGCGGTTTGATTGACATCTGGCGATCAGTTAATTATGAAATAGTGCAGGGATAGATATTATGTCAGTGATAGTAACCCCTATGACATTCAATTAAGCAAGGAGTTCATCATAATTGCTATTGCTGCCTGGAATATGCATTTTCATGAATAATCATGTAAAAGTAAAAAATTGGTAATAATAGACAATATCGCCTAGCTGGACACTCAATCTCTTACAAATACATACATTTTAGAGAAAAAGAAAAGTTAAACAGTTTTTTACAGAGAAAAAAAAACAAAATAAAACTGCTATAATCAAGTTAAAATAACCAGAATTCATTTAATATGAACTATATCATTTCATAATGACATGGCATCAAAGATTTGAAAAATATCATGTACTTATACATGTATATAACGAATAATCATGTAAAAGTCTCTGCTACCTCCATTTTATCAATAAGAAACTGTTTTTCCTCATGTAGATAAAAAAAATTGTCATAATACATGTATATACAATATTGGTCTGACCGAATACTCAATCCATAACAAAACATACATTTCTCTGTTTTCGCAAATTCTTTTAGTGATATTGAGCATTTTGCTAGAAAATATACCTCAAGAAATAAGCAAATAAGCCAATTACCTCCCTTTATCCAATCCCAATGAAAACTGTTCATGTGAATATTTAAAGAATATAAAGTTTTTAATTAAAAACCCACGTACCCTTTTAAATCAGTTGTCATTTTCAAACCTTGATGGTATTCGTGGGGCCACGGTGGCCGAGTGGTAAAGATGTCCTGACATATTACCACAAGCCGTCCACCTCTGGGTCACAAGTTCGAATCCGATGTGGAGAATTTACCAGGTACTGACAGCTGGTCGTTGGTTTTTCTAAGGGTTCTCCGGATTTCCTCCACCATCAAACCTGGCACATCCTTAAATGACCCTGGCTGTTAATAGGACGTTAAACTAATAAAAAAAGATAACTCTGTTCTACATCCGAATTGGAACACATATTGGTACCAGGTAATTAAATTATTTTAAATCCTTGATACTGTTGAAGGATATGAAAATCAGTTAAATAAATCATCACATTAAGGATCTATTTGTAGCTTTTATACATACGCAGAAATGAATTACCTGGTATAGGAGATTTCAGAAAAGATGGCGTGACGTCACAGAAAGTTTACATCCGGGTCCTCAAAGGTACAAACACAGTATGGCGACTAATAAAAACAATAACAGATACGTACATCCCTGCTACACAATCGATACGTTGACAAAAGTATACACTTTCATACTTGCAAATTCTGATTTAAAATAGTTTCTTATTGTTTCAGAGGTTACAGACATTTATATTTTTATATTTACAATTGTTTATTGCTAAATATATCTGTAGATTTAGTGTTGAAGCCAGCTTGTGAAGCGGTGCCGGGCCGTCACAAGTACCCGTTTTTTGTTCACACGTAGAAATCCATGTAGTGAAAAAAGTTATGAATAGATAACTGATTTCAATGTATTTTGTTTCTGTTATACATGAAAAAGCTGTTCACAATACTATTTAATATAAATATAACGAATGTGAACCACCTGGCCAGACCACGGCCGCTCGTGCATGGCTTCGCTGGTAGATCACCACAGGCCACAGTCCATAGTTGGGAAATTAATAATATTAATACGTAATTACCAACACATACCTCAATAAGTACTTGTAAAATATATATATTTCGTTATTTTCCATGTATATCTTGTTTTAAAGGAATGGTATAAGCCACTGTGTTACACGTAAATGCAGATCTATATACGTGCACGTACAGTATGGCTGCCAATATCTCGAAAAAATAAAATGGTGAAATTGTTCAATTAAATGCTGTAGAGTGTTGTTTTTTTCTGTTTTTTTTTTTTTTTTTTAATTTTTAGTCACTTTTATTCCATGGGCTTCTATGTAAAGTCCTACATTGAATTGATGTTACTTTTAAATAATTTGAATACATGTTAGATAGACTACAGTATAGCTAGATCGTAGTACTGTAAATGCCGACCAGGACACATTGCGCACGGCTTCGAGAACCCTAAATTACTCGAAGTTTTGTTTTAAAATATGATAAAAAGTAACTATAAACTGACTCATTTGTATGTCATTAACTAAATCCCAAAATTTCTGACGAAAAAGTTCTCCAGAATACGTAATTTTGTGACTCTGAAAAATGACGACATTCGGGATCTCGGCAGTACTGTACGTAATGGCTGCCGTGCGCTTGGGGTAAATTTTAGTTTGGTCATAATCACACATTGTAAGGTGTTTACCAAGTAAGACTTAGAAAACAGTAATCGCTTATTAAAATGTCAGTATGGTATTTCAGGAAACTTGGAATTAAATTTATAATTTCAAGCTGATATTTTTAATATTCTGTAAATGTTTATACGTAGGTCTAATGGCGACCTTGTTTTTTTCTCGTGGCGGTCAAAAATGGAGTATAAACAGAGTAAAATATATGAATACCAGATGTTTTTATCTATATATTATTGTTAAGTATTATTATTTACACTTTTAAAAATCAAAATAACGCAATAGTTCTCGGAATGCCGTACTATTTATTACAATAAAATGAAAACAAACATCCCAAGCGGCTGTGTTCCCACCATGTTTATGTGTACAGATATACGGAGTTGTACCTTTGAGCGCCCGGATGTACCTTTGTGTGACGTCATCGCCATCTTTTCTGAAATCTCCTATACCTTTCATGCTTCTCTTTTGTTTTATTAATCATTTACATGAATAGATAACACAGCATATTTATTTTTTATATTGAGGAAGATTACTTATATATATATATACACATTTGTATATTTTCAAACCCCTGAAGACCGAAGACATGAAGGCATGAGCCGAGAAAGCGCTAGGGAGGAAAAAACTGTTTTATAGTTGTGTTTTCTTTTTATGTACACATTTGTATATACATGTAGGTACTAGTATTGAAAATAGTAACTGTTTCCAAGTGTTATTCATTACAGATGAAAAAAAATGTCAAGAGCAAGCAAATCATATACATGTATTTAAAAGTCTATACCTTAACCGAAATAGCTTTCAATTTATCAAAAAAATTTTAAATTTTGTTTTTGATTTAGAAAAAATTTGAAAACATTTCTCAAATTCAAAATTTATCTGGTTTCTAAATGCTTAAAACTGATGAGGCTGTTACAAGTTTGACATTCACTACTGTATAGTGAGTTTTATAACTAGGTCTCCTTTTACCTAGATACTGTATGATATTAAAAAAAAACCCAGAAAAACTGTTGTTATCTTGGAAATAAAATGTCAAAATATCCTTAAAGGCTCGTGGTATATCAAATTTTATCAATTTAAGTTTAAATTTCAAATGATGTAGCCATGAGTGTAAGATTCTTTTTATCACATAACTAGTATTAATCAAAACATAGTCAAAACTTCAGTAATTCTGACAGGAGAAAAAGGCATCCATGGTGCTTAGTTTAAAGCGCACCTTGACCTCAATAAATGTATTAAATGACCACCAGATCAGAGTACAGGGGCACCAAGAAGATATCAACAACTTCCTTTACAAGGAAAAATCTTACAAATTTTCTTGAACATTGTTGATTTAATTCTAGACCTATTGAATCCTTGAGAGAATAGCCAGCTGGGCTTAAGCTCTGGGTCAAAATTTGGATTACTTTCAATTCCGTTTTATGTAAGAGTGACGGAATCAGGCTTGAATTCAACCGAGATAGTCATACAACATCACAGACGTCATTAATATCTACGACGCCACAATAGTGCTCGTCTTACAAAATTTATGACATGACCGTATATAACATTGCTAAATGGGTCAGTGTGATATTATACATATACCGGGGTATGCTAATTTTCACAACGCGGGTCAATCTGAAGATTCCTGTCGGCATCCTAATTATTACGCAGTAGTTGTCTATCACTATACAAAACACAGCAAAATTGTGAAATGAATTTTCATTGTTAACATTATTGACCTCACCCACCCAGTCTGTACAGTAACTTAAGCCTAAGCAATTATTATGTGTCATGTAAAACTGCAGTGCATACAAATGTACATGTATCTACATGCAATAATGTTGATCATATCCATTGTCAAACTACATTGTTACCATTTTTTCTGGTTTGTTTTCTTTAGTTGTCTAATATTCAGATTACTTAAAGTCGTTTCGGTACCTTCTCAAAGTCATTTCGCCATGTTCACTTTATATGATACCGAAAAGACTTCCGCATGTACCGAAATGACATGTAGTGAGCCTACGCACTAACGAAACGACATGTGCATTACTTTATGGTTTAAGTACTAGCAATTTAATCATATGATTAAACAATATATTTAGAGATACATATATTCAAACGGCATCTGCCTCAAAGGCAGTACAAATGTCAGTTTACGTGCTGTTAAGCCACGATTTAGAATGCATGCATGGTTCTAGATTTGTTGCCAGACAGTCACTCGCGATGATGATTGATGATCATAAACAGATTGTAAACAGTAGGCTACCTAACGTTATATTTGCAGGCCTACAAAAACAATCAAATATATCTGATAATACTAATATCCACCGATAACGATATTGATGTTTATAACAAGTAAAATTAACAATTACTTACCTGATAATGCCGGATTTAACTTGAACATCAAGGCGGCTTCAACGTTTTTACTCAACCGGATACAAACAATACACATTCCTCACCGGGGGCGCGATAGTCTGCGCCATGATTTTGTGAATTCGAGACAGTGCAAACAGCTCCATTTCACTGTAGCACTTTTGGGTTGCATTTTGTAACATAAATGTGATGATTAGTGCATAACTTAGTTACGCATTTTATGATTTTAAGTTAGTTCTACAGAAAATTTCATAAATATCACTAATTTTTAAATGGTACATTTGCCGGTCCAATCGTTCAGAATAGCTCCGAAGGAAGGCGCCTGGGACCCCGAAATATCTCGTCTGTTGTGGAAATTTACCGAGAACCTGCGAAACACCACCATTATTCAAGACTGTATTGGGGTCGTTGTATGTAACATTTCCAAAAATCAGATATACCGTTTTGTTAAGAATTACAAGGACTATTTATATGTAGAGTCTCAGATTGTTAAGTTTTTTTAATTATTTCACTAGGACGACTTAAACAGAAACCTGTGGTCAAAATGCGATTTTTGCCTGTTTGACCTAAAAATAATCACCTTTAATGAATTTTCGTTGCTGACACGATTAATTCAATCAATAGATCACTCTGAGATTAACTTACATTCAAAATTTCAGTAAAATATATCGGTTAGTTTCCTTATTACCCAAATCGCGAAAATAAGCGGGTTGATAGGTTTATTTAGCCGTGTTAACATTTCGTTCTAGAACGAAAACTCTGTTGTAACAGAATTGTCGTTCTATCTCTTCATTTCATATAAAGTTTCATTAATCTTGGTTTTTACTAGTGGGCGACACCTGAAGGAATGTCGCGGATGAAATGAAGAGAATTATGAAGGGGAGGTAACTCTAACACAGACAAATTTCATTGGGTTAGGAAATAATATGTAATACCTGAGTTTGAAGTAAATTAATGAGTTTATAAACCTCTGAGACCTTGAATGAAGGTCAAGGTCCTTCCTTTGAACAGCCTTGGTAGTCATTTATCCCATTATTACTGGAAATTTACCCGACAGATAAATTTTGATTGCTTTTTCTGTAAAAAAAACAAGGAGCCACAAAGCGTGGCATTATCCCCCGCGCCCCGCAGTTGGTATAAAAACCCAAATACATCAATGTCAAAGTAACAATTATTCAAGTATAACTTTAAATGTATGCGAGCATTGTAAAACTGAAAAAAACAGCAGGTAACAAAAAGAAACTGTAATTTGGTACTTTTGATTAAGTTTCCATGGTAACAGAAAAAAACACATAACATGGAAAGCCCGCAATAACAAATGGCACAACTAGGGCACTTGTTTGATGTATACAGAAAGTTTCATGGAGCTGCGTTTAACAGTTTTGGAGTTATAGTCCAGAACCTAAGAAAACAGTAATTTGGTATTTTTTACTAACGTTCCCATGGTAACGGAAAAAATCCCCAAAATGGAAGGTCCACAATAGCAATTTAAGGCACAACTACAGCACTAGTCTGATGTATATTCAGTAAGTTTCAAGGAGCTACGTTGAACGGTTTTGAGTTTTCGCCCAGAAAAGAGTCTCGGACGTACACACGGACGAAGCCCAATTTAATATCCCCTGCAAACGTGTTTCGCCGGGAATAAAAAACAACAAGAGGCCCATGGATTTGAACAAACTTGATAGCACTTCATTCGAGCATTCTAGAGGCCAGACATGAGATCTCAAGACTTTTTTTGTTATTCCCAAGATGTCGTTTAAAGGTTTTTGCCAATTTGACCCCTGTGACCTTGAAGGTGGTCAAGGTCATTTATTTGGACAAATTTGGTAATCTTTATTCCAGCATTCTACAGGCCAATGTAAGGTCTCCAAGGCTCTATACTCACAAGAAGTTGTTTCCAAGATTTTAGCTTAATTGACTGTGACTTTGAGCAGCGATCATGTTCATTCATTTTAATGAATTTGGTAATCCGTCATCCCAGCTGAGCATTCTGCAGGCCCAATATGAGATCTCTAGGCCTCTTAGTTATTGACAAGAAGTTGTTTAAAGTGTACACGGAATGGAAAATGATATTTAGATATGTTTATTCTGTTTGATCTCCTGACAAGAATGTTGAAAACCGCATCAAAGTTGGCCGCTTCAGTACCGAGATACCGCCCTCCGAAGTGCTCGAATTTTACCTGTATATCAACTGCTAATCAGGGAATCGGCCACTCACGCTGATTTGGGGAATAACCGGATGTGACGTCACGAGGACAACGGCAGTGAGGTGTTTGGTAGTGGGGTTATAGCACAAAGGTGGACATATATGTATTCCTAAAATGGGGTTACGAGAATTTTACAGATATATATACAGTATACAGTTATGGTGACGATTTAATTATATATAAAATAGGAAATATTGCAACTGAAATCATGCTAAATACATAAGTAGATTAGAGGAAATTATAAGTTATTTATGTTTCTGGTATAAGCCAGGTGTACCTTGTGTAAAAAACTTTTAAGTAGAGATCTTATCTCTGTTTTAACAGCTTACTAAATTATCAAACCTGGGGAATATTCAATTTTCATAATGTCATAAAAAGAGACGAATTCGAAAAATGATGGTCATATAATTATCCATTTGAATATGTTTCTGTATAAATAAAAAATTCACTTGGCCTATGGATTTCAAGAATCAGCATAACGAAAAGAAAAGGTGTTTAAATGTTCAATAGTTCAATACACGTAAATATCATAGACATAAATTGGTAGGGGAGTAAATAAAAAAAAATAAACCACTTGAGAAATTGAATTTAAAATACATAATTCATTTATAGCTGTAACGAGTCTATCTTCCTTTTATAGCTACATGTACATGTACATGCATGTATGATTACATATGTTATTTTAACAATATTCAACAGTACATTTATTGGTCATATAGATTATCATTATTAGTATTATATAATGATCAATATTGACCGAAATTCACAAAGAATTGGATATCCAAAATCTAGCAACTATCAGAAATATCAAAATTCTGACATTGTGCATCATATTTGCATTGCTCTTTCTCGACATGCCATTTGTAAATAATTTTGTAGTTTCTGTTATAAAAATACATTTACATATAACTAGAAATATATATACGAGACAAATGTATACATTGGTCATTCTGAAATATACAATTATGTATACATCTAGTGATTTATACACTTGTTATATGTTATGTTCGAACGGTATATTTTACTGTAAACCAAGGATTTATAAGTGTAAACAAATATGACATAATACAACAATTAAATGATGGTCCATCACTAACTTACCTGTGATCTTACTTTTGACACCTGACGTGAGCTAATCAATGAAGCGTGACAGGTCACTAAACACTTTTCTTACGTAATCTGGTTATTAGCCCCCTCATTAGTCTCGGTTGACCACGCGTTTTAGTTACTGCAGTATACAGGTAAAGAGATAAACGCAGCACGACATTGGCTATTCGAAAGTTCTGATTTTGTTCTGTACTTGATATCTGCAACTTGAATTAGACTTAGACATCTTCAGTCTTTTTTTCGTCTGACTCGTGGATGATTTATTTTTTCAATTAAAGACACTAATAAATGAACTTGAGCGAAATATCAACAAGTCGTCGGATGTATTGTATTATATGAAAGCTGAATGTATTTCGTCAAAAAAATGGAACGATTTCAGATAAAACGCAATAAGTAGATGCATTTACATATATGCAAAAAATTCTGTTTAGAATCATAACTAAATTCGTATGGGTAGGTTATATGAAAAAGTCAGAAATTTGTAAAGCGGGTTTGACCAGTACAACGACCCGAGTCGGGTTTTGGATAACATAGTCAAGAATCCTTTACATAATATTCATGTTTATGTGGTTCCAAATACCGTAGATTTGCAACGTACGTGGATTATTATACACATTATTTTGTGTATAAATCAAGGATTTATAAGTGTCTCATATACGTCCTTGGTATAATTGTGCAGAAATCGCGCAGAAATGTTCATTTATCTACGACAGGTACATCAATATATGCATGGTATAAATCACTATTTTCAAGCGTATTCCAAACTCATAACTGCACATGTGATTGAGGATAATATTAAATAGGTATCGGACATGTACACAGGTACTTGTGTCTGTAAAAATCGATATTTACAAACAGATAGTTTATATTAGATGGCAGACACAGTAAATCGCCACTCTATCTTATGCGAGTAGATTAGGTCCCGTTGTCCTCGTGACATCACAGGTCAGGGGTCCCGAATCGGGGTCAATTGCTTGGGGCTTCAGGTGTGTTCTAGAGAAAAGTCGCATTATCTCTAATACCGTATTCGCTATGAAACTCGTACTTTCGTCCATTCTAAATTTTATACATTGACACATTTATCAAGTCTTATATACCAAACCATTCCGTGTACACTTTAAGTAGTATGGTGAAGATTTAATTATATATAAAATAGGAAATATTTCAACTGAAATCATGCTAAATACATAAGTAGATTAGCGGAAATTATAAGTTATTTATGTTTCTGGTATAAGCCATGTACCTTGTGTGAAAACTTTTAAGTAGAGATCTTATCTCTGTTTTAATCAGCTTACTAAATTTTATCAAACCTGGGGAATATTCAATTTTCATAATGTCATATAAAAAGAGACGAATTCGAAAAATGATGTTCATAAAATTATCCATTTGAATATGTTTTTGCATAAATAAAAAATCACTTGGCCTATGGATTTCAAGAATCAGCATAACGAAAAGAAAAGGTGTTAAATGTAAATTTTCATTGAGTTCAAAACATACATTAAATATCATAGACATAAATTGGGTTGGGAGTAAAAATATTTAAAAATTTTATACTTGAGAAATTGAATTTAAGAATAAATACATAATTTATTTTTAAGCTGTAACGAGTCTATCTTCCTTTTATAGCTACATTATACAAGTACATGTATGAGAAACCTTGTCAAAACATGTGTTATATTTAACAATATTCAACAGTAATTTATTGGTTATATAGATTATCATTATCATGATATAATAATGATGACGATAATTGACCGATTCAATCAATTGATATTCAAAATCTAGCAACTATCAAATAAATATCAAAATTCTGACATTGTGCATCATATATTTGCATTGTTCTTTCTCGACATGCCATTTGTAAAATAATCTTGTATTTCTGTTATAAAAATACATATACATATAACTAAAATATATATACAGACAAAAATGTATACATTGGTCTCATTCTGAAATATACAATTATGTATTACATCTAGTGATTTATACACTTGTTATATGTTATGTTCGAATGTATATTTTTACTGTAAACCAAGGATTAATAAGTGTAACTCAAACAAATGACATTATACAGCAATTAAATGATTGTCCATCGATAACTTACCTGTGATCTTACTTTTGACACCTGACGTGAGCTAATCAATTAAGCGTGACAGGTCACTAAACACCTTTCTTACGATAATCTGGTTATAAGACCCCCTCATTTAGTCTCGGTTGACCACGCGTTTTATGTTACTGCAGTATACAGGTAAAGAGATAAACGCAGCACGACATTGGCTATTCGAAGTACAGTTCTGATTTTGTTCTGTAAAAAAAACAAGATATCTGCAACTTGGATTAGAACTTATAGTTACATTTCAATAGTCTTTTTTTCGTCTCACTTACAATTATTTATAACTTTTTAATTAAAGACACTAATAAAATATGAACTTGAAAAATATATCAGCAAGTCGTCGGAAGTATTGTAATTATGATGAAATTGAATGTATTTTGATTCAAAAAAAATTGGATCGATTTCAGATAAAAATACGCAATATAGATGCATTTACATATATGCAAAAAATTCTGTTTATGTAATCATAACATTTCATTCGGATGGGTAGTTTAAAATGAAAAAGTCAAAAATTTGTAAAGCGGGTTTGACCAGTACAACGACCCGAAGTCGGGTTTTTGGATAACATAGTCAAGAATCTTTACATAATAAATCAAAATGTATATTGATATATATGTGGTTCCAAATACCGTAGATTTACAACGTACGTAGCATCAGGATCTTCTTTACACTAATTATTATAAAAAGTTTCACATAGGAGCTGATGTGTGAAACTGTTTAATAAACTTTTTAGAAAAAAATGTTCATTTTTATCTACGACAGGTACATCCAATAATATGCATGGTATAAATCCCTAAACTTTCAAGCGTATTCCAAAAAAACTAAGTGATTGAGATAAAAATTTAAATAGGTATCACAATTCTATACATTTGGTAATTAAAGTGTACACGGAATGGAAAATGATATTTAGATATGTTATTCTGTTTGATCTCCTGACAAGAATGTTGAAAACCGCATCAAAATCGGCCGCTTCAGTACCGAGATACCGCCCTCCGAAGTGCTCGATTTTTACCTGTATATCAACTGCTAATCAGGGAATCGGCCGCTCACGCTGATTTGGGGAATAACCGGATGTGACGTCACGAGGACAACGGCAGTGAGGTGTTTGGTAGTGGGGTTATAGCACAAAGGTGGACATATATGTATTCTTGAAATGGGGTTACGAGAATTTTACAAATATATATACAGTATTCAGTTATTGTGACGATTTAATTATATATAAAATAGGAAATATTGCAACTGAAATCATGCTAAATACATAAGTAGATTAGCGGAAATTATAAGTTATTTATGTTTCTGGTATAAGCCAGGTGTACCTTGTGTAAAAACTTTTAAGTAGAGATCTTATCTCTGTTTTAACAGCTTACTAAATTATCAAACCTGGGAAATATTCAATTTTCATAATGTCATATAAAAAGAGACGAATTCGAAAAATGATGGTCATATAATTATCCATTTGAATATGTTTCTGTATAAATAAAAATTCACTTGGCCTATGGATTTCAAGAATCAGCATAACGAAAAGAAAAGGTGTTAAATGTATTTCATAGTTCAATACACGTAAATATCATAGACATAAATTGGGAGGGGGAGTAAATTAAAAAAAAATAAACCACTTGAGAAATTGAATTTAAAATACATAATTCATTTATAGCTGTAACGAGTCTATCTTCCTTTTATAGCTACATGTACATGTACATGTATGAGAACATGTGTTATTTTAACAATATTCAACAGTACATTTATTGGTCATATAGATTATCATTATTAGTATTATATAATGATCGATAAGAATTGGATATCCAAAATCTAGCAACTACCAGAAATATCAAAATTCTGACATTGTGCATCATATTTGCATTGTTCTTTCTCGACATGCCATTTGTAAATAATTTTGTAGTTTCTGTTATAAAAATACATATACATATAACTAGAAATATATATACGAGACAAATGTATACATTGGTCATTCTGAAATATACAATTATGTATACATCTAGTGATTTATACACTTGTTATATGTTATGTTCGAACGGTATATTTTACTGTAAACCAAGGATTTATAAGTGTAAACAAATATGACATTATACAACAATTAAATGATGGTCCATCGCCTAACTTACCTGTGATCTTACTTTTGACACCTGACGTGAGCTAATCAACGAAGCGTGACAGGTCACTAAACACCTTTCTTACGTAATCTGGTTATTAGCCCCCTCATTAGTCTCGGTTGACCACGCGTTTTAGTTACTGCAGTATACAGGTAAAGAGATAAACGCAGCACGACATTGGCTATTCGGAAGTACAGTTCTGATTTTGTTCTGTACTTGATATCTGCAACTTGGATTAGACATAGACATCTTCAGTCTTTTTTTCGTCTGACTCGTGCATGATTTATTTTTTCAATTAAAGACACTAATAAATGAACTTGAGCGAAATATCAACAAGTCGTCGGATGTATTGTATTATATGAAAGCTGAATGTATTTCGTCAAAAAAAATGGATCGATTTCAGATATAACGCAATTAGTAGATGCATTTACATATATGCAAAAAAATTCTGTTTAGAATCATAACTTAATTCGTATGGGTAGGTTATATGAAAAAAGTCAGAAATTTGTAAAGCGGGTTTGACCAGTACAACGACCCGAGTCGGGTTTTGGATAACATAGTCAAGAATTCCTTTACATAATATTCATGTATATGTGGTTCCAAATACCGTAGATTTTACAACGTACGTGGATTATTATACACATCATATTGTGTATAATTGTGCAGAAATCGCGCAGAAATGTTCATTTATCTACGACAGGTACATCAATATATGCATGGTATAAATCCCTATTTTCAAGCGTATTCCAAACTCATATCTGTGATTGAGGATAATATTAAATAGGTATCGGACATGTACACAGTACTTGTGTCTGTAAAAATCGATATTTACAAAACAGATAGTTTTATATTAGATGGCAGACACAGAAAATCGCCACTCTATCTTATGCGAGTAGAGTAGGTCCCGTTGTCCTCGTGACGTCACAGGTCAGGGGTCCCGAATACGGGGTCAATGGCTTGGGGCTTCAGGTGTGTTCTAGAGAAAAGTCGCATTATCTCTAATACCGTATTCGCTATGAAACTCGTACTTTCTCCATTCTAAATTTTATACAATGACACATTTATTCAAGCCTTATATACCAAACCATTCCGTGTACACTTTAATGCGGCCGCTTCAGTACCGAGATACCGCCAATCCAAACGTGTTCGATTTTTACCTGATATATCAATGCTAATCGGGGGAATCGGCCCAGCTCCGCTGATTGGGGAATAACCAGGATGTGACATACGTCTGAGGACCAACGGCAGAGAGGTGTTTGGTAGTGGGTTATAGCTACTAAGCTGGACATACTAGGCTATTCCTAAAATGGCCCGGGTTACTGAGAATTTTCACAGATATATATACAGTATACACTTATGGTGACGATTTAAATTATATATAAAATAGGAAATATTTGTAACCTCGAATATCATGCCTAATTACACTAAGTAGATTAGCGTACAATTTATAAGTTATTATATGTTTTCCTGGTATAAGCCCAGGTGTAACTTGTGTAAAAAACTTTAAGTAGAGATCTTAATCTTCTGTTTAAATAAAACAGCTTACTAAAAATTATCAATAACTGGGAAATATTCAATTTTCATAGATGTCTTATAAAAAAGAGACAAATTTCGGAAAAAATGAAGCGTCATCATAATTATCGATTTTCAATATGTTTCTGTCTAAAATAAAAAATCACTAGGGCTATGGATTTCATGAATCAGCATTAACGAAAAAGAAAAGTTGTTAATGGTATTTCATAAGTTTCAAAACACGAAGATATCATAAACATAAATTTGGAGGTGTGAGTATATTAAAACATATAAACCACTTGATAAATTGAATTTAAATAAGATAATTCTTTTATAGCTGTAAACGAGTCGATCCTCTTTATATAGCTTCATGTACAAGAACATGTTATGAGATCCTTGTGTTTTTATTATACCATATTCAACAGTACAATATTGAGTTTATGATAGATTATACATTATGAGTATTCGATAATGAACGATATTCGACTATCATTTGTGACATCCCAAATTCTGCATCAACTATCAGAAAAATCATCAAATTCCTTGACAATTGTGCAACTTATTTGCATGGTTCTTTCTCTCGCGACATGACATTTGTTTAATATAATTTGTAGTTTTCTGTTATAGAAAAAGTACATTTACATATAAACTACAAACATATATTTACTATACATATATGGTCATGCTGAGATATACAATTATGTAAACATCTAGTGATTTAATATAACTTGGTTTTATGTTATAGTTCGAACGGATATATATCTACTGAAAACCACGAAGATAAATACAGTTGTAAAACAAATAGGACATTAACTGAACAGCAATTAAATAGATGGTCCATCGCCTAATCTTACCTGTTAATTTCACTTTTGACACTTGAGACGTTATGACCTAATCCACCGGAAGCGTGGACAAGTCACTAACCACGCCTTTCTTACGTAATGCTGTTATAAGACCCCCTCATTAGTCTCGATTGGACACGTCGTTTTTAGTTACTGCAGTATATCAGGTATAGAGAATAACGCAGCAAGACATTGGCCATATTGGAAGTACAGTTCTGATTTTTGGTCTTGTACTTGATCTCTGCAAACTTGGATTAGACATAGACATCTTCAGTCTTTTTTTCGTCTGATCTCGAGCTTGAGAATGTATTATTTTTTCATTTAAAGACACTAATAAATGAACTTGATCGAGAAATATCGCAAACAAGTCGTCGGATTTCTTGTATTATATGAAAGCTGAATGTATTTTCGTCAAAAAAAAAAAAGGATCGATTTCTGATATAACGCAATTAGTAGTCATTTACATATATGCAAAAAAAATCCAGTTTAGAATCATAAACTTAAATCATAAGTTAAGTTTAATATTGAACAAATTCATACATTTGTTAAGGCGAGTTGAGACCAGTACATACGACCCGAGTCGGTTTTGATAACATAGTCCAAGAATCACTACATAATAAACATGTAATAAGTGGATCAAATACAGTAATTTACAACGTACGTGGATAATAACACATAATGTTGTACACTGTATAATATATGTGGCAGAAATGTTCATTTATCTACGACAGGTACATCAATATATCATGGTATAAATCCTATTTTCAAGCGTATTCCAAACTCACTTGTGATTGAAGAATAATATTAAATAGTATCAGGACATGTAACACAGGTACTGGGGGGGGGGGGTGTCTGTAAATATCGATATTTACAAACAGAGTTGTTTATATTGAGATGGCAACACAGAAAATCGCCACTCTATCTTATGCGAGTATTGAGAAGGTCCCCGTTGTCCTCGTGACCTCACAGGTCAGGGGTCCCGAAACGGGTTCAATTCTTGGGGCTTTCAGGTGTGTTCTAGAGAAAAGTTGCATTATCTCTAATACCGTATTCGCTATGAAACTCGTACTTTCTCCATTCTAAATTTTATACAATGACACATTTATCAAGCATTATATACCAAACCATTCCGTGTACACTTTAAAGTGTACACGGAATTTTAAAATGATATTTAGATTGTTATTCTGTTCTCATGTTTGATCTCCTTAACAAGAATGTTGAAAACCGCATCAAAATCGGCCGCTTCAGTACCGAGATACCGCCCTCCGAAGTGCTCGATTTTTACCTGTATATCAACTGCTAATCAGGGAATCGGCCGCTCACGCTGATTTGGGGAATAACCGGATGTGACGTCACGAGGACAACGGCAGTGAGGTGTTTGGTAGTGGGGTTATAGCACAAAGGTGGACATATGTATTCCTAAAATGGGCCCGGGTTACGAGAATTTTACAGATATATATACAGTATACAGTTATGGTGAAGATTTAATTATATATAAAATAGGAAATATTGCAAGTGAAATCATGCTAAATACATAAGTAGATTAGCGGAAATTATAAGTTATTTATGTTTCTGGTATAAGCCAGGTGTACCTTGTGTAAAAACTTTTAAGTAGAGATCTTATCTCTGTTTTAACAGCTTACTAATTTTATCAAACCTGGGGAATATTCAATTTTCATAATGTCATATATGTACACGAACGAATTCGAAAAATGATGGTAATAATAATTATCCATTTGAATATGTTTCTGTATAAATAAAAAATTCACTTGGCCTATGGATTTCAAGAATTTTACAATCAGCATAACGAAAAGAAAAGGTGTTAAATGTATTTCATAGTTCAATACACGTAAATATCATAGACATAAATTGGGAGGGGGAGTAAATTGGTAAAAAAAATAAACCACTTGAGAAATTGAATTTTAAAATAATGCATAATTCATTTTTGGCTGTAACGAGTCTATCTTCCTTTTATAGCTACATGTGTACAAATACATGTATGAGAACATGTGTTATTTTAACAATATTCAACAGTACATTTATTGGTCATATATATAGATTATCATTATTAGTATTATATATATGATAATATTGACCAAAATTCAAAAGAATTGGATATCCAAAATCTAGCAACTAATGGTGAAATATCAAAATTCTGACATTGTGCATCATATTTGCATTGTTCTTTCTCGACATGCCATTTGTAAATAATCTTGTAGTTTCTGTTATAAAAATACATTACATATACATATAACTAGAAATATATATACGAGACAAATGTATGTATACATTGGTCATTCTGAAAATATACAATTATGTATACATCTAGTGATTTATACACTTGTTATATGTTATGTTCGAACGGTATATTTTACTGTAAACCAAGGATTAATAAGTGTAAACAAATATGACATTATACAGCAATTAAATGATTGTCCATCGATAACTTACCTGTGATCTTACTTTTGACACTTGACGTGACCTAATCAACGAAGCGTGACAGGTCACTAAACACCTTTCTTACGTAATCTGGTTATAAGACCCCTCATTAGTCTCGGTTGACCACGCGTTTTAGTTACTGCAGTATACAGGTAAAGAGATAAACGCAGCACGACATTGGCTATTCGGAAGTACAGTTCTGATTTTGTTCTGTACTTGATATCTGCAACTTGGATTAGACATAGACATCTTCAGTCTTTTTTTCGTCTGACTCGTGCATGATTTATTTTTTCAATTAAAGACACTAATAAATGAACTTGAGCGAAATATCAACAAGTCGTCGGATGTATTGTATTATATGAAAGCTGAATGTATTTCGTCAAAAAAATGGATCGATTTCAGATATAACGCAATTAGTAGATGCATTTACATATATGCAAAAAATTCTGTTTAGAATCATAACTTAATTCGTATGGGTAGGTTTAAAATGAAAAAGTCAGAAATTTGTAAAGCGGGTTTGACCAGTACAACGACCCGAGTCGGGTTTTGGATAACATAGTCAAGAATCTCTTACATAATATTCATGTATATGTGGTTCCAAATACCGTAGATTTACAACGTACGTGGATTATTATACACATTATGTTGTACACATAACTGAATCACGGAGCGAGTTCACGATGGAGTTGTCGTCCCTCCTTTCATCTCCTCGTCACAAGGCATCCGTTATAAAATTTGGACAAATTTTTTTTTTTTGCATACAGTATTTTTATTAACTTTACAAACCACGCGCCGCACAACAGGGATGTATCTGCAACATCTATTATACGTTATTTTGACAGCACGTTTAGTGGCTATTTGTGTTGTACGATAAAGCGTAGTTATCAAAATAGAACTATCAAAAGAAAACAACCCAGTAAAACCATGGCACCTTTTTTCATCTTGAGAAGTATACCGAATTAGCAAAGTAAAATACCCCTGTGTTGGGGGGACCGCGTGGGGGTTTCCCAAACACGTGATATATTGCTATAGAATATGCATCTATCAAAATCAGCTAATATATCGCTCGTTATGGACGTAGTAGGTATTAAATCCTCTCCCCGCCTGTCGAAATGAAATTCAATCATCGGAAAATCTTTTTTTTTAAGTTTTTAGTAAATTTTATTAAGGAAAGGTAGTTTTTTTATTTATAGCCCGTAAATAGCCGGTATTTATGTGTTTCCGAGCTGATGCAAATATTAGACACCCACAGAAATAGGATCCGGGATCTCTGAAACAAAAAAGAGAACAAACATGTAACCAAAACAAATTTTTTATTAAATAACAAGAAAAAATTGACGATTTCCTATTGTCCATTTAAAAATAATCTACATCTATTTATAATAGCATTTAAATTAATATGCAAAAGTGTAGTTACTATTAAAAGCATTGATGTCACTATTTTATAATTTATATCGGTGTATGAAAAAAAAATTGTTTGCAAACTGTGTGAATCCGCGTAGCGGATTCTCACAAAAGTTTGCAAACAATTTTTTTTTCATACCCCGATAAAATTAAAAAATAGTGACATCAATACTTATAATTAATTTTATACTCTATTTGATAAAATGAAGTATGTTTAAATGTAACATTATAGTGGTTTTTCAAGGGATTCTTTTTTCCGAATCAATACGCAACGTCAATGTCTCTATTGTGACGTCACGATAATGTCGGAGTTTCGCGCCATTCTCGGATTTTTTTTTCATAGTGGTATGCAAAAAAAATATTGGCCAATCAGAAAGCCAGATTTTGTATGAAAACAAAGAAAAATAATTATACAGTAATTAAACTTATATGTTAATCACATTTTTAAATGGACATTATAATTATGATAGATAAAATTCTTGTCTGTCGTTTCCCACTTTAGGTAGATACTTTTACGATAGAAGCAGGATTAATTTGTTCTGTAAATTGAAGTAAAAAATTCAACTAAGTTTACAAATATCTAAAATACATCATTTTATAACAGGTGTC
Organism: Argopecten irradians; assembly: GCF_041381155.1. Taxonomy (NCBI): domain Eukaryota; kingdom Metazoa; phylum Mollusca; class Bivalvia; order Pectinida; family Pectinidae; genus Argopecten; species Argopecten irradians. The sequence continues at coordinate 8,207 of NW_027187697.1, read as the reverse complement.
CGTATTCGGCTTGCCAGATATAGTTTTGTGATTCCAATAAAAGAGACATTTAAACATATACTTTCAGCGATAGAATGGAATTCCAACATGCAAACTATTTAGTAGTTACATTAAACATGAAAAGAAGGAAAAATAATTCAGCATTCTATTTACTATACCGATTTTTTTCAAAACATTTGCACAAGAAAAGAAACAGTACAAAATTTCGTATGTGACAATGATTTTGAAATGAAAATACGGTGGTAATATTTTTCACAATGCTATGTATATCCGAACCAGACCAAAAACTATGAAAAGAGTGGGGACATACAGGTCAAAAAAAAAGAAACAAGTGGGACACAAAAACAAAAGTTTCATTGGTGAGTAGAACCTAATACCGACATTAGATTTTTTCTATTCCCCCCTATATAAACAATAGAAAATTTAATTCCCCATCTACTAAAGAGTAATAGTAAGACAATTAAATACACAAAGTTTAGACTAAGAATCTAAAAAACAATTCAATGTTGAAGAGTATATGATCAGTACCTAATCATTCCTGGAATTTCCAAATTGTTTTTTAAGTTTTAGCTTATTTGAAAAAAGGCCCATGCATATTCAAGGAAAAAAGTGTGGACTAACCCATCACATACTAACAAAACAGCCCACTTTTATACAACATTTTCTAATTCACATTGATGTATAATACATAACTCCCCCAAAAATGTTCTTTAACTTATAAAAACAATGGTAAATCTTGGACACCCCCATTCAAGGGGTAAAATTTCATTAGCACAGCACTTTTATTTGTAAGGCAACCTCAAAACCTGTTTTCACATATCACATCACCCATATAAAAACTAGTAATAAATTCTAACCATTACCTGGAAATCATAGAAGATTAAATCCCCTTAAAAGTAAGAAGCTGTATTATGAAACGCCATATTTAGGCCCAACGTCGCCGCTCAAATCTGCTCTGGGGCTATAGCATGCCCAAAATTTCAAAGAGAGGAAATGAGTTGCAACAGTGTAATGTCAAAGAAAAAGTTCAAAAATGTATAACATTGATTTACTGACAAAAGCAATATTGATCTTTACGGAAACACAAAAAAGGGGTTGCGATTAGACAACATATAAAGGTCACATTAATACTAAGAAGACTATCACAGATTAAAACTAAATGAGGTACACAAATGGTCAGACAACAATACACAAAACATGACAAAAATATGAAATCACAGACAATTAAAATTAATTCTTGAGAATTTAATAAATGGAAGTTGACAAAAAAAAATACAACCACAAATTGTAACAAAAAAGCAAAAATATTAAAAACAATACAAACGAAAATTTTACACCTCCCTTCAAATCGCGAACCACCAATTCCGCCCCCATTGACCCATATCCAAAAACAGCACAAGCCATTACCCTCAATGGATACCTTGCAAGCCAAGTTGAGCGGGTGCCCTACAGATGCTATCCATACAAACCAGAGTTCACGAACACTCAAATCATAAAAAACCAGAACTTTTAGCATTTGTCATGGGTCAAAAATGCATACAAATCGTAATCTTTCATGTCCAATTAACAACAAAACTTTTACCACCATGCTTATTGGCAAAGCAACAAGTCAAGTAAAAGTACGTGGACCATCAAATAGGCAGCACTCTTAGATTAAGAATGCTTCTAAGTAAAGATCAGGAATAGCTTGAACATATCCATATTGTGAATCATTAAAAACATTTGATTTTCTTGGCGAGTTTCCCCTTGACGCACTCATGCTTTTAATCATTGTGCTACTAATTACATATCAATTCAAACGAACGGTGTTATTAATGTCAGGAGATTCATTTGAAATGTGAAAGTAGTCTCCATGGATAAAATCATTTTAGATCACATAAAAACATAAATCAAATAAAATGAATGGTACCGGTATTAGCTTTCAGTATGTCGAGTGAAGAAACAGAAAATTTTACAATACATTTTTAAAAATGAATGAATTAATTCAACATCATAGCACAAGTGTCGTCAGGCAGGTATAAATTCAGATTGCCCCCGTCCTTAAAATGGATGCCTTTGCTGCGTACCCAACATTTTTCCACATATGGTACCCCACATGTTATTCAGATATCGCCTTATTCTGGGGCTTCCCCTCATGTGCTTCCATCCAACAAGCGATAGTCCGAATTTTGTTTTTGGATAACTAGCTTCGTTTTTTTTTTTTTTTGCTTTAATTCCACCAAGTTTATGATTGAGGTGAGCCCGCTGAAATACTGTTTTTGGGTTGATATTGTCATCAAATATTCCACGTTCAAGTACCGGTTAGGGCTGGTTAAACCAGTGAAAATATTCCCATAATGATTTCGGACAAGTCAACGTGTATACACACATGGATATCTCATCACATGGATATAATAATGTGGAATATTACCCTATTGCGCTGGGAAAGGAAATCCATAAATCTGGAGGCAGACAGACTTTGTTGCTATTCACCTGCTATAGACATGAGGGACTGGGATTTTCTCCTTGTAACGGAACATCTCATAAGCAGATACCTGAAGTCACGCCCAAATGAGTTATGGGATTGTATCATTGGCTCTTGCTCTTCAATCGTCCATCAACACCACATCCTTGAAGATCTGTCATGAGGACAACCTTTTTCCGCCGATGGCCAGTCAGAACTCGGAATGTTATGTTTCGCCTATTTTCTCGACCGATCCACAATATGTTAGCTCAAAGTTGAATTCCGAAATATTGTTTTTAACATGAATTCCTTCCATTTTTTAGCTACATGCATACATTTTTACCCCTGTCCAAGCACACCATAACTCACAGTATCGATGTCGTAAAATTGTCCTAGAGTTCGTACTTTCGGGCATAACCGGAGGAGAATGATCAACGTAACGGCTTATTTCTCATAAAACGATATGAGAGTTGGATCCAATAACACCCTCGTGTTGCAGTTACTGTTAGAAAACAGCTGATTCATGTGTAATTGCATAATATTCAACAGTGTTTTGTGTCCTCTTTTCTTGATTTGGCCTTAGGTTGTTGATTTTCTGTGGACCTTTTGATCAAGCAGAAGGATACTCCAATCATGCTCCATGCTCAACAGACGTCATCCGACCTCAATTTGTTGTTTCGGTTTACACTCTGTCATATTTGTGCTGCCCTTTTTACAGTACCAACCACGAGAAAAAGCCCAATGTTAAAAGCCCTAAATCTCTGGTATGCCAACGGACACGCAAAAGAAACTTGTAAGTCCTCCCTCCCCCTAACGACAATCTTTAATTCAAACTCCCTGCTGCCGTCGACATAAGGTGAGCTGCCGCAGTAAATGAGCTCTTACCCCCTTTCATTTTTTCGGAAAACGTCAACTTCCTCCTTGAACGAGTTCCCTCATAAGTTATTCCTTTTGCAGACACCTGTCAGTATTGTGCAAGCTAATAGATAAGTCCCGCTGGGCAGAGATGCATTTCTTCACTAATAAATATCACTGTAAATGACACGTTGACAAAGAAGTAATCTTTGTGCTTCTTTTTCCCTCCCCCGAACAATTGATATCCGTTTTCCCCTGAAACTGTTACCAACCGTGATTACGATCACCATTTTCCCCCACTGTCAGTTCATTGATTTTGATGACATTGGTCAGGGTTTGTGTCTTTAGAAAGAACAGGTTGAGACTCGCCTAAAAACCATCTGGAGTGAATCCGTTATTTTTGCAATTTAGAGATTATCTTTTCGTAAATATATTTCTGTAATGATTATGCCTTCTAGGCAGAGTTTGGTATAACATGCTTATGTTTTCCATACGCTACCCTGTTTGATTTCCCTAGACTACAGATCATTGAAAACACATCCAAAACATACATAACCAACAATATTGAGTTCAACAACAACCTCTATGACTAGTATTATTTTTTGATCATTGTGGTCCTGGTCTTTTTCTGATCCCGATCCCTCCCGGTAAAGGGTTTTTTTCTTTCTTCATATAATGCTTAATGATTTCTCTTGTTTTCCCTCCCTCACCTCGCGCACAAGTACCGACATACAAGGGATTAAGGGTCGAGAAAACCACAACAAAAACATCTAAATGTTAATCAAATAGAATGGTTAAACAAAAACATTCTTATCACAAACTGAATCCCTTACGTTATATAAGACTGGTATAAGGATTGTGCCAACACACATAAAAATGGCTATCCGTATTTCATGTCTTTGCCAGTTGGAACCGAGTAGTATATCATTGCACTTTGAACTGACTAAATAATTATTAAACTATTCAATCCCTACTGTTTCTATATTCTTTTTCATTCTCTTTCTGGTGAAATATGGATAAAATGTGGAATTATGTTTGTTTAGCCTTCTATTAATTTAGTCATTCAACAATACTTTATTATATTAAGCCTCAGTAAACCATTTGATTGCCTTTTCCATTTGTTTCTTCTTCTCCATTCGCATGATGTGCAAACAAAGCAACTTACCTCCAGTGTAAAGGAAGCACATGAAACGACTTTTTCAGGAATTAAAGAAAAAACTGAGTGACCACCCCTCGATTTTCACTGCAAGGTCTTATAAGCTGAAATTATCTATACCCAATAAAGAAATGCGTATAAAAAACACTTTAACGCTCGGCAGTATCTTGCATCAATTGCCCGGTTAAGTATAAATTATTCTAAAGAAAGCTTTAGCGAATCGTTGATAACAACAGTTCATCTGATTAATCTGAGCAGCATTCACTTGAATTGAGAAATCCAATACATATCAAAAATAATATTGTCTCGACTTTAAAAACTTTCCATTCATTAGAAAGACACAGCTCCTTCTAACAAGTTATACACAAGCGACACATCAAGCATAAGGGAGATTTGGGAGAGTCACTCCCTTGATCTACCGGAGAACATCAGTGTGACGCCAACATGTACAATAACTTGTGCCATGATATCACTCTTGTACATATAGTTCTTCGTCCTCAGGTGTGGGTCGCCCTGAAAGATCGACAAAGTCGAATCAATGAAAGCAACTGGAGCGGATCTAGTTTTATCCAGAATTCTGGACAGTGAATGTTGCAACATAGAAACAGATCTCCCCTCTTTGTAAGAGACTCTATAAACCCCAACCGACCACCGCAGGGAGACTTTACCGAGATCCTGTCCGCATTATCCATCTTTATAAGATTGGTTTCATATGACCTATGATTACGCATGTTACAGCAACATCGCCCACATTTACCACATTATCACAAAAATCATCGTGGTTTATAGAACTTTGAGGATGCGCTAATACTAATGTTTGCGACTGTCTATGTAGCAACCCATGGCATCAAGTCCTCTTATGATGGATCTCTTGGAGTTGATGTCAGGGCCAAAGCTCAAGTTCAACAAAAATGTATCAACAGATTGTGTTTCTATTTTGTTCTTCGTTTATTAATTGAGTCTCATCGAAAACCTTTTTAGTGGTCCATTGCTGAAAAATACAAGAACAAAAGTTAAATGCCAAATAAATTAAATTTGTCGATAGGGTTTAATCCCATGTGAACAATAGTCCAAACAATATTATTTTGGTATGGCCTTCCCTTGTTTTGGTAGTAGTCTGTCAGTATTATAAGTTAAATGTATAAAATAGTGCAACTATTTGATCACTAGATAGCACGACACCCTATATTTGTCCTATTAATAATTACTGACCCACAAAAAAGAAAAAAACGTTTCAGTATATAAATTTATCTGTTGTAAATTTGGACTGCATGCATCTCTTGTGCTATCACACCATTCTCCATCCCCTCGCCACTACACTGAAACGGTCATAAAGTAGCACAACAGGTGCATCAGAATACAAACGAACTCCCTGTAAAAACCAAAAGCAAGAGTCCATATGTTCTCACAACGAGTGAAGCAAAAAGAAACTACAATTCATTGACATTATATGTACACCTATTATAATTGACATCTGCAGGATACCACATGCCGATTCGACAGAATCACACAAATGAGAGTAGAGACTCGTTTTTCCAGTTTTGAGACTATCACCCTGTGTAATCTCCACTTATTGGACCTGCAGACGAGCTGCGGCTGAGTCAGGGGGTCACGTGATAGACATCATCATGCGCCATATCCGGATTAGGTCACTAAAAAAAATATATTTAAAAACATTAACTTTCTTTCAATAACAAGCACAAAATCTCAGAGCACATTATTACGAAATTTAAATACAATGAAAAGAAATTGTATTACAAATACTCAATTTGAACTTTGATTCTTGGTTCAAGATGCTACTGGTGCGTAACTGGTTGTTTACAAAATTAATTTTCCTCAATGAATAAATCATGACATTTTCCTGTAATTTTTAAAATGATTTTTGGTGGTTACTAATTAGGAGATCTATGAAAATTATGTGGTCTTCAGAGCATGATCTGGAATCATATCACACAACATGTGGCTGGATTTAGTTTGTGTGTGAATTAGAACATGCAAAGAGGTTCGTATTCTGAGCATAATTGCAATATTCAAACACGGGCTCAACTGCACTCTAATATAGAACTGCATGCAGAATTTATCGCAGTCTGTATACGTACTGGGTATAGGCTTCAGTGTGCTTATATATTTTTTTAAATTTTTTTACGTCCTATAAACAGTCAGTCATTTATGGACGTGTCAGGTTTAAGAGATGGAGGAAAGCCGGAGTGCTGGAGAAAAACCACTGACCTGCGGTCATTATACAGGATGCATGCAAGCGCCTGTTTTCAAACATGCTTAATGATGTTTCTAACATACTCATGTCTATGCACGGTCTGCGCATGCAAGTTTGAGTCATATTTGCCAAGAACAATTTCAATATATATGAACTGATTTTGCCTACATTTATGGAGGGTTTCCCATTTTTTTACAACCACAGAAAAGTAAGGTAGCAGATTTGTTCTTTAGTTTTTAAATTACCTTTGAGTAAAATATGGTATTTGTAAAGCAATGATAAATATGCGAAAGAATAACGGTGGCTCTTTAATGATTCATAATATGATTTAATCTGATTTGCAAGGTCAGGTATCCTATCAATTAAAATGATTACAAGTCAGACTCAGTGCAGCGACATAAGGATCTCTCTTATGTTGCTGGTGATAGGAAATCCAATGCATTGCATTAATTTTTGCTAACTAGTTATCTCTATTTTCCCTATATTCATATAGTTATGTATTTGGTAAAACTAGGGGAAATCCTTATTTGACATCAATGCCCAATTAAAGCCCTAAGCTGGATTGATCATATACCACAGTACATATTCCGCCATTTTACAGAGCTGTAGGCCTATTTAAATTAAATAATGGACAAAATGTCTCGGACAAGTGACCAACTATGACCCCGATTTTTTTTATCAGATTATCAATAAAAAGAAGTTGATCAGTGATGTTTCATTGGAAGGTGTTTTATCAATTAATTTTACACAACAACAAGGAATCAATTACATCGCATGCCAGCATATAACGTTAGGCAGCATCGTCATAGGTGGGGGTTATATTTCCCATGCCACCGGTCAGCCGCCAGAGTTGTAGCAATATATCCGAAATTGCAGTTTAAGTACAAATTGCACTAAATAAATGACATTAAGACAGTCTATAATGAAACAGTATTATACTTACGCATATGAACTCACCACAGTTCCTCTGTATTTTATAGATGGAGCTGACTCTGTCCTTCGACTCCTCGTTTGCGCCATGTTGGTAGCAATCACGTGGGAGTTCTTGTCAGGGGGAATAACTCCGCATGGATGCTAAAGATGTTCATTATGTTGTACACTGTATAATATTGTGCAGAAATGTTCATTTATCTACGACAGGTACATCAATATATGCATGGTATAAATCCCTATTTTCAAGCGTATTCCAAACTCATATCTGTGATTGAGAATAATATTAAATAGGTATCGGACATGTACACAGGTACTTGTGTCTGTAAAAATCGATATTTACAAACAGATTGTTTATATTAGATGGCAGACACAGAAAATCGCCACTCTATCTTATGCGAGTAGAGTAGGTCCCGTTGTCCTCGTGACGTCACAGGTCAGGGGTCCCGAATCGGGGTCAATGGCTTGGGGCTTCAGGTGTGTTCTAGAGAAAAGTCGCATTATCTCTAATACCGTATTCGCTATGAAACTCGTACTTTCTCCATTCTAAATTTTATACAATGACACATTTATTTAGCCTTATATACCAAACCATTCCGTGTACACTT